>NW_024070199.1:44060072-44141729 GCF_014754425.2 Oryx dammah
ACGGCGGCGGCGGTGGCAGCGCGAGCGGCGGCTGCCGCCCGCCCAGCTGCTTGGGCTCGCGGTCACTGGCGCCGTCGCGCTGCTGCCCCACGCCCGGCGCCGGGGCCGCGCTGCCGCTGCCGCAGCTCAGCAGTAGCCCGAGCGGCGAGGGCTCTGCCTCGCCCCCGTTGCAGAACTTGGTCTTCATGCCGGGCAGGCGGCCGAGGAGGCGCGGTCGGCCGCAGCGCGTGAAGGCGAGGCTCAGGGTCCGGCCGGACGCCCCCCTCACGGAGGCCGGGCGCCGAGGCCGCTCGCCCCCTCGCTGACGGGCAGGCCCGGGGCGCGGGCGGCTGGGGGCGCGGCGGACGGGTGCGGAGCGGCGGCGGCGGAGTGGAGGTAGCGAGCGGCGGGCGGCGGCGGCGGCGGCAACACTCGGCTGATCCCGCTCGCCGTGGCGCTCGCTCCTATACCGCCGCCGCACGAGGAGCGCCGGCCGCGTCACAGCCCGCCCTCGAGCTCGCCGCTGATTGGCCGCCGCCCGCGGGTCCCGGCGCATCACAACCGCCTCAGCCCTCTCCACGCCGCCTTCTCATTGGCTACGGGGGCACACCGGCCCCGCCCCGCCTCCCTGCCAGTCCCGGGTGCTGCGAGCGAGGGAGGCGGGCCCTCTAAGGGGTGGCGCCTCAAGGGGGCGGAGCGTCGAGCGGGCTCCTGGGGTCGCAAGGATGGAGCAAGCTAGTAAACCCGCTGGGGGCTCCCCGAGAGCGGTCGGAGGCCGGGCAGCCCTTGAACTTCGGGAGAGCCAGACCTCGGCTTTGGGGGCTGAAACTTTGCTTGGACCCCCCTCGAAACCTGCAGGACAGCAGAGGCTGGGGCCTGGCAGGGGGCGGGCAGGCAGGAAGCGGGTGCCCGGAGGCCGGCTTCTCTTTCCCTACGACCTTGGAGCGAGGCACCTCCTTCTGCAGCTCCGTACGTGTGTTTTTAGAACGTTTCCCGGCGCCGGCTCCGCTCTCCGCGAGGCGTGGCCACGCCCCGTCCAAGCTGGAGCGTGAGAAATTATTGTCCCCGGGTCAGAAGCCGAGGCCCGAAAGGGGGAAGACAGGTTCAAGGCCGCGCCGCCGGCCCAACCCTCTGCAGCCTCAGTTTCCCTGTCCGTGGTGCTGAGGATGCCTGGGCCTACGGGCGCGGGGCGGGCGGGGCGGCGTCCCCGCGACCTCCCCGAACACTGGCCAAAGGTGAGTGTCGCGGGGGCTCCTGGCTTTGTGGAGGCCGCCCCGCCCGCCCCCGCACAGGAGGCAGTCCCGTGACTGTGACCAACGCACCTTTGCTCGCGGAAGTGGGGGGGGGCAGGGCGTCCCCCCTCCATTTACCCCATGTACTGCTACGTGTCCCTCTCTCCTCTCTCACCCCGGCGCCCCAGTCCTTTCCAAAAGTAATTGGAGTACGGATACATTTAAAAATTACGGATCCTCTTTTTACCCGGCGTGAGCTGGGACAAGAGGTTTCCCTGGTTGCTTAGGAAATTCAGCGCCTGGCATACAGGAAATGGCTTCTGTGTAGGGATTTCACAGTCTTCGAGAAGAAAACATCTCTTCTTAGCAGTGTGTGCTTGGCTGCACTTGCTCCAAGGGGGGGTGGGGGGAGGGGAGGGCTCATTGAACAAAGGATTATGATGAAAGGGGGCTTTTGTCAAGACAGCTGTGGAGGTGGGCCTGGACACTGAACTGGAGGGAGCTGGGAGCCGGCCCAGCACTTTGGGAAGAGGAGGAGCTAGATGTTGGGAAAGCTGAGAAGTCAAGGTCTCCAGTCAGGCCATTTAGATAAGAGGGCCAAGGACTTTGTCTAAAAATACCAGCCCTGAGAAGGTGGAGCTGTGTCTATGGTCTGCCCAGGTAACAGGCCTTTATGCCACTATCCCGTGGCAGCAGCCTGGTAATCTCACAGGAATGCTTGAAATGTGGCAGGGAGGAAGGGATACAGGAAGTGAGGGTTGGGCCTCTGTCCTTTGAGGGAACTCTGGTGTCTGCTGGTTTGGGCTATTAGAACTCACAGCTTCCTTATGGGATCACAATTCGTTGTAGGAATAAGAAATTGCCTCATTAAAGATGTTGGAAAGTTATGTCCGTTACTGCTCCCATTTAATGGATATGGAGACTGAGTCCTGTGGAGGCTGAATGACTCAGGTGAGGACCCTTGGCCATGGTGAAGAAGACGAAGAGCAAGGCAGGTGTTCTGGTTCCTTCATGTTAGAGCATCATGCCTGTACGGATACAAAACTTCCCTCCCGCTACAGTCTAACTAAAGTCCTGGACTTGCTCTCAATGGCCAGTCAGGGCCCACCCTTAGCCCTGGGGTTGTCAACTCCACGCAAAACCTCCATGGCAGAGACTGAGGTCGCATGGCATGGTAATGGTAAAATATTAAATTTTCCATTAGGGGGTGTTTAAGCTGAGCTTGGAAAGGTCGAGAAGACATCTCTCCTGGGCGGTCAGGAGCCTCGGGCTGCTTTTACCTCTTCAAAACCCATTTTAGGAGCAACTTTCCTGAATCCTCTATGATGATGTATCCAACACACAGTGGGTGTTCAGGGAAAATGTCAGACACATCACTACCCAAAGGAGAAATCCAGAAGGATAAATATGCCCATGACCCTTGAGGTAGCACCCATCCCCAAGACTTCCTCCCCAAACAAGAAGTCATCAGCAGCACAAAGCCCCGAATACATGTACAAAACTGGCCATCACCACATTATTTCTCACTGAAGAAAGCTGGAAATAACCTAAATGTTTGTCTAGCGTCCTAGTCTGAGCTGTAAAGGATGTCGGCGCATCAGTCAGGAGTGAAGTTAGTAGGAAGGGTTCACTTTTCCCTTGAGTGCCTTCAGTGTGCCAGAAATATTTGCTGAAAAGTTCTTCCCTGGTGGCTCAGTGGTATAGAGTCCACCAGGCAATGCAGGAAACACAAGTTCGATCCCTGGTCTGGGAAGATCAACCAAGCCCATGCACCACAATTACTGAGCCTGTGCTCTAGAGCCCTAGTTGCTCCTAGCTCTAGGAGCTGCAACTATTGAGCCCACGCGCTGCAACTCCTGAAGCCTGCACGCCCTAGATCCTGTGGTCTGCAGCAAGAGAAGCTGCCGCAGTGAGAAGCCCAGGCACTGCAAAGAAGGGTAGCCCCCACTTGCTGCAACTAGAGAAAAGCCCACACAGCAATGAAGATGCAGCACAGCCAGAAAGAAAAAGGTCTTAAAAAGAAATATTTGCTGAACGAATGAAGTCCTGGCTCAGCTCTTGCTAACTATCACTTTGGGTTGAGCCTCAGTTTCCTCAGCTGTAAAATGGGTTATCGCTCACAGGGCACAGGGTTGTCGTGAAGGGTGAACGGGTGGGCGTACAGGATGTGTGCAGCAAGCAAGACACCCCCACCCTCCTGTTGTTACATGCAGTCTCTGCTTGGTGTGGCTTCTTATCCAGCAGCTGGCATTGAGTAATGAATAATGCACACCCTTGTAGCTAACCAGCCTTGGAAGACAATACTGTGTAAGATGAGAACGCAATGGACATTCTGATCACCAGAATGTGATCGTTTGCGCACATGTGGACAAGGCTTGGAGAGAAATTTGCTACGGCAGGTGCTGGTGCTGGGAGGAGTGTGTTCCAAGCATAAAATCTTTTCTTCTAGGACATCAGAAAAAATTTTGCGAAAGCTCCTTGATGCTAAATTCTGTCAGAGCAGACACATGGCATGGGTGATGGGCCTCAGGATGGGCCAGGGAGCAGGGCGTGGGGGAGATTGCGAGGCCCTGCCCAGTCTCTGGCCTTCCTGGAGACTGGTTCCCATGGTCTGGCCTGAGAGGCCTGGCAGGGGAGTCGTTGGGCAGACCATAGGCAGGCTCCTTACTTGTATCTAGCATCTTTGAACTTTCAAAGCCAACAGTATGTTAAGTATAATCAGCACTTCGTCTCTCAGGTGAGAATGTTGAGCTTCACCCAAGAGGTAAAACCATTTGTCCAAGGCAGGCAGCTAGTAAGGACAGGACCCAGGGACCTACCCAGGACTCCTCCCCCTAAATATAGGGGAACTCCGTCCTGCACCAAAAGCACCTTTGACCCCGAAAGTCCTAGGCACTTGGCACAGTGGGGATTTCCTAGAGGGCTGCAGAAGGAGAGCCCTGGTTGGCTCTGTTTACCACCCCCTCCCAGGCTGCACTCAACCCAGTCACCTCAGTTTCAGTTCTGAGCCTTAAAATATTAACGTGGGTGGAGAGAGGCCATCGGACTGAAATCCTAACTGTTCAAGATTGAATTACAGCCCCTGCCAGCAGTGTGACATGGAACTGGGCTCTTCACTGAGTGCCTACGTTTGACCCGTGCCCAGGATGCTGTGTTAGCCTGAGGGCGAGCAGGCCCAGCAGCTTCCAGAGGTCTCTGGGCCTTTCTGAGACACGATTCTACCTTACACCTAGCCTCAGTGTTTCAAGGCCAAGGCCCTAGACAGGACCGAGGGCCCACAGAATTTAATGAAAGCAGGGGACTTGTACACCCATGTGTCCGGTGGTTGGGACAGGCTCTCACCTCACCCCCCGCCCCCCGCCATATGCAGATATCTTGAGTATAGCATTAGAGGTAAAAAGCTGTCTGGAGCATTTGCCTCCACCAGCTGTGTGACCTAGGACAAGTTACCTACCCCTTTAAACCAGATGGAGATGACTGTTCCTACCCTACTCGTTTGTTGGAGGTGGGGAGAGTCATTGAAGGAGCAGGGAAAGGGCTGGGCTCAAGGTCAGGGCCACGCAAAGGGTAGCTGTGCATGTGTACTGATTGCTCTCTGGATCCCCAGCACCTGGTGTTATTAATAGTAAGGGTGGCCTTGCAGCAACTCATCCCATTAGCCAGGGGCTGGGGCAGGGGGAGAGGGGTCCAGGGGATATGGGAGCAAAGAACTCTGTTAATAGCAATACAGAGCCTCCCAGAAGTCTACCAGGGCCTGGGGCCTTTTCCATTCTTTGAGGCACCTAGCACTTTTCAAAAATGAAGAAATACAGGCAAAACATGTTTTATTGCTCCTCAAAAATACCACTCCCCCCCCCCAAATTTGTGGCAACCCTGTATGGAGCAAACCTATTGGTAGCATTTTTCCAACAGCATTTGCTCACTGCATGTCCGTGTCACATTTTGGTAATTTGGGGAAACATTATTATTATTATACTTGTTATTGTGATCTGAGATCTTGTTTTTGTGACCAAAATTACTGCCCACCATTTCAGTAAATGATGAATGCTGTGGCCATCGGAGCCATCAGTCACTGCGGCAGCCCCCTTGCTGTGCACCCTGAGGGGAATTCAGGATGGAGAAAAATAGAATGCTGGCACTAGATAGCTGAGATGCCTATCAAAGGAATAATTGCGCTGAGCCCAGATTCTTGAATCTTGCCACCCAGAGAAAACACTAAAACCATTAACTCAAGATGTCTGATTTTTGTGATTAGCAGTAATCTTTTGATGTTTTGGTGTTTCATTTATTTATTTGTTTGTTTGTTTGTTTTTCCAGCAAAAATTCTGTATATCCCAGCTTCTCCCTTTGCCTCTTTGGAACATTTCCTCAGAGCCATCTGAAAGTCTCTTTCCCAGACTACATTCCTCAGGAAGGTCCCCAAATAAACATACCTCTCAACTTTTAGGTTGTGCATTTTTTTCCAGCTGATATTGATAGATTTGCAAAAAGATTACTGCTCAGTGAAGGCTCAGATGATGGTTAGCATTTTTTAGCAATAAAGTATTTTTTTAAAGTGTGTGGATAAAGAATGTTCCCTGCCATATCAGTGAACAAGGATGCCGTGGCCATCCAGCTATCAGCCACTGCAGCCACACCCAGCAGTGCTCCCTGAGGAACTGGGATGGGGAAGAATAGGATACAGGCCCTAGATAGCTCAGGTGCAGAGCAGAGGAATTATTTCAGTGCATGTAGACTCTGGCATCTTTCCATACATAGAAAAGCGCTAAATTCATTAACTCGACATGTCTAGTTTCCTTTAATTAACAGTAATCTTTGAATGATCCCACTACCTGGTTTTTATTGCAAAAACTCCTCTATACCGAGTCATCCCTTACCTCTTTGGAGCAGTCCCTCCAAGCTATCTCAGAATGTTCACCCAATAAAACAATTCTCAGGCTTCCCTGGTAGTCTAGTGGTTAAGAAGCCACCTGCCAATGCAGGGGACACAGGCTTGATCCCTGGTCTGGGAAGATGCCACCTGACCCAGAGCAACTAAGCCCATGCACCTCAACTGCTGAAGCCTGCAGGCCCTAGAACCTGTGCTGTGAAATGAGAGAATCCACTGTAGTGAGAAGCCCCAAGCTGCAACTAGAGGGTCGCCCAAACTCACCACAAGCAGAGAAGGCCCGCGGGCGCAGCAACAAAAACGCAGCACAACCAAAAATTTCTTCTAAAAACTGTAATTCACAACTTTTAGGTTGTGGATTTTTCCAGTTGACAGAATGTACGCTGTTTTTTAGACATGGTTGTTGCCTACTTAATAGACTGTGGTATGCTAGGAGTATGTGGTATGTGCATTAGGCAACAAACAAAAACAATCGTGTGACTTGCTTTATGTCGATACTCGCTTTGTTGAGGTAGTCTGGAACTCAAGCTGCAGTATCTCCAAGGCATGCTGGTTCCTCAACATAATTATCAAAACTGGGGCATAGGGCTTCCCTGACGGCTCGCTGGAAAAGAATCCACCTGCCAGTACAGATGACGTGAGTTCAATCCCTGATCCGGGTAGATCCCACAGGCCCCAGAGCAACTAAGCATGAGCACCATAACTACGGCATCTGCTGTGCTCTAGGGCCTGGGAACCGCAACTTCTGAAGCCCGCTTGCCCTAGAGCCCGCGCTCCACAGTAAGAGAAGCCACGGCAATGAGAAGCCTGCGCTCCGCCAAGGAGAGGAGCCCACACTCAGCTCGGCTGCAGAAAAGCCTCTCAACAACAAAGACTCGGCACAGTCAAAATAAATGGAATGTTTTTTAATCTAAAAATGTTTACTTTAAAAAAAACTGGGGCATATTTGAAACACGTAACTTGAACAAATCAACGCCTTTTATTTTTTCGGCCGTGCTGTGTGGCATGGGGGATCTTAGTTCCCAGAAAAGAGAATGAATCCACACCCCCTGCAGTGGAAACATGGAGCCTTAACCATTGGACCACCGGGGAAGTCCCACATGTCAGTGCTCTTAACACACATGCAAAAGCTCCTGCACAAGATAATTTTACTGTTCCCAAGCTAATAGCAGGATTCATTAAAAATACTTATGCTTTGTGGCACACTGAAGAGCATTTTCAAGCCTGACCACGTCTCTCTG
Organism: Oryx dammah; assembly: GCF_014754425.2. Taxonomy (NCBI): domain Eukaryota; kingdom Metazoa; phylum Chordata; class Mammalia; order Artiodactyla; family Bovidae; genus Oryx; species Oryx dammah. The sequence goes on from NW_024070199.1 coordinate 44,067,413, forward strand.
ATTATCTTTATTTAGAAATGACACCAAAAATCTAACTCTGAGGCCCTAGGGCACAGGAAGCCCTCCTGGGGCCCCCAAGGTAGACCCTGGCAGTGACCATCCACCTACCAGCAGTGATCCCTGGGGTCCCCTGTGTGTGTTTCCTGTGTCCCCACCAGAGAGCCTTCCAAACCCACCTTCCGATTTTGGTGGAAACCTGTCCCCTGGTTTTGCACCCTAGATGCCTTATTTTTGTGACGTAAGAAATGCAGTTGTTTAGAAGATCCCTGTTCTGACGGAAGGAAGTCACACTGGGAAACCAAACCTCCGGGCAGGCGTCAGGAAACCCTGGTTCAGGAACTGTGCCCCACTGGACTCCTTCTGCTCAGTCAGGCCTGGGCCCTGTGGGCTGGACTTGTGCCAAGTGGCCTTGGAGTGGCTTTCCTTCCTGTGGAGAAAACCCAGCAGGACCCGAGGGCCCCTTGAACAGATGGGTAAGCTGAGGCTGGGGCACCGGTGGGAGTCAGTGGTTCTGTCTATCCGGGATCCCATGGCCAGAGCTGGGCACCCCACCCCCAACTCCCCACTCTGCATGCTCAGGACCTGGCCCCTCTCTCCTGGAAGGGTTAGGGAGAGGGTCTAACCTCTGGGAGGGTCTCTCCCCCAGGAGCACCTCTGGTCCCTAGCCTGGATACCCCTAGCTCTGTCCTTGGTGACCCCCACTCCCATCTCAGTCTGAAGGAGCCTCCCAGAGGTGGGGCTCCCCTGGCGACCCTCTGTGTGACCTTGGCCGGTGCCCAGCTTCTGAGCCATCTAACAGGGCAGAGGGGCACTTGGCGGCAGCCTTGGAATCCACTGGGTCCTAGAGACCAGCGGCCGTACCCAGCACCCCCCACACAGCTGCCAGGCCAAATTCCAAGGTCAGGGGCTACGGGGAGGAGGGCGCGGAGGATTCCTGCGCCCAGCGGCCGCTGTCGGTGAGAGGGCGCTGGGCTGCGGGGCGGGTGGCTGGGGGCACAAGCCTCCCCTGCTTTACAAGCCCCCTCCCCGCGCTTGGGACCCGGTAGGAGCCGCTCCCATGTTCATCAGGAGCAGCTAAAGGCTTTTCCGGGTTTTTCCGACTGGCTTGATGAAGTTGCTTTTGCAATTAGGGCTTATATTTACCAGATAACAGCTAGGCACCGCCCGAGGCTGCGGCGCCAGACTGGTCGGGGGAGGGTGCGGGGGTGGCCGAGGGCAGCTCCTGGAGCCTTGGGGCAAAGGTTTGACTCCGGAAGGCAAGTGGAATCCGCCAGCAGATTCTCCCAGGAAGCCAGGCCTCCAGACAGGGGCTAAGGCCCCGCAGCGACCCCCTCCCCCAAAGGCCCGCAGCCTTGGTCCTCCTGCCCGTGAGACCTGCCCCCCCTCCCTTCTCACCTGTGCTGGCCTCTGCCTCTACCGACCCCTTAGTCCCCATCCTTCTCCAGGGGCTGCTCCTCGGTGAACGCGTGTGCTGGGATACCGGCGGTGGTGGGAACAATTTGAGCCCCTACCTCATACAGTTGTTAGAGGATTAAATAAGTAAATAGTTACTTAGAGCTTCAAACAGAGCCTGGCCCACAGCTGGGGGGTGAAAGGAGAAAGAACTCTGTTCTCCTGGCCTCTTGTCCACACGTCCACCAGCACTGAGTCATACGCAGGGGGCCCTGTGCTGTTTCATTATTTAATATGAGACATATTTAATATGTCTCATATTAAAAAGCAAAGACATTACTTTGTCAACAAAGGTCCATATAGTCAAAGGTATGGTTTTTCCAGTCGTCATGTATGGATGTGAGAGTTGGACCATAAAGAAAGCAGAGCACCAGAAAATTGATGTTTTTCAACTGTGGTGTTGAAGACTCTTGAGAGTCCTTTGGACTGCAAGGAGATCAAACTAGTTAGTCTTAAAGGAAATCAGTCCTGGGTGTTCATTGGAGGACTGATGCTGAAGCTGAAGCTCCAATCAGCTTCAGCCACCTGATGTGAAGAACTGACTCACTGGAAAAAACCCTGATGCTGGGAAAGATTGAAGGCAAGAGGAAAAGGGGACAAGAGAGGATAAGATGGTTTGATGGCATCACCAACTCAATGGACATGAGTTGGAGCAAGTTTTGGGAGTTGGTGATGGGCAGGGAAGCCTGGCGTGCTACGGTCCACAGGGTTGCAGAGTCGGACACGACTGAGCGACTGGACTGACCTGTGCTGTCTCACCACCAGAAATAGCCCTTTACAGGATCCTGCTTTAGATCCACCAGCTCCTATTGTTTGATCTTAGTGTGCTCCACTGGGACCTTCCCTGGCTACCACTTCTATTCTTTTCTTTCTTTCTATTTTTTAAAGTATTTATTTATTTGGCTGTGCTGGGTCTTGGTTGCCCCACGCAGGATCTTCAAACTTCATTGCGACATGTGGGATCTAGTTCCCTGACCAGAGATGGAACCCGGGCCCCCTGCATCGGGAGTGCAGAGTCTTAGCCGCTGGACCCCTAAGAAAGCACTCTGGCTACCACTTCTGATCTTTTCCAACCCTCGGATCAAGCTGCAATTATCACGTTCTCTTAAACCCATCCTCCTGGCAGAGATTCCATGAGAACTCCCACTACCTGGGCTCCCTTCTTCCTGGGAACATGGGAAGACCGCACTTCCCTGTAACCCCTCCCCTTGTGGTGGGCTAGGAGCACGATACTCCTTGGGTCCTGGGGGAGCCTCTCTGCCCTTCTGCTTCCCTGGATCCAGGGGAAGAAGCCATTCACTCCTTCCAAAGTGCCTGCTTCAGGACTTCCCTGGCGGCCCAGTGATTAAGACTCTGCTCCCAAGGCAGGGAGCCCTGGGTTCAATCTCTGGTCTGGGAACTAGATCCTGCTTGCCACAACGAAGATCCCATGGGCCGCAACTAAGTGCAGCTGAAGACAACAGCAACACAGAAACCCCAAAGTGCCTGGCCCCGTGGATCTCCACGTGGAAGGAAGGCTGCCTGCCCACCACATGAATGGACTGTGACACACAGAGGCCAAATGTGCCCCTCCAGGGCCAAGGAGGCTACATGTTTGACATGCCTTCACCCCTCCCCTTTCCTGGTGTGAAAGTTCAGACCTAGGGAGCTGCAGAGAGAAGGCAACAGAGAAGCGGGGCCCTGGAGGAGAGACCTCTGACCAGGAACAAAGAAGGCTTTTAACATGAGCTTCAAGCAAAATTTTGTGGTACTCACCAGGGTGATCTGGGGGCTCTTTGTTACCGCAGCTGGCCTCTCCTAATACATCATTCTCTTCCTCTGTTACATCCACCTGGCAAACCCCCACCAAGGTGAACCCAACTGGCTCCTCTTCACCTGCCCTTCTCAGCTGCCCCTGGAAAGCTGAATGTTCTGCATTAACATCCTGAGACTGGTTCAACTGGTTTTCTTTCAAATTCATGACCATGGGCCCAGTGGGGTCCTCACGCTGTTCTACTGCCTGTCCTAGGAACCTGGACCTTCTCATCTGAGACAGCCACCCTTACCATCTTAAACATCCCTTAAGTGTACTGCTCAGTAGCATTAAGTAAATTCACATTGTTGTCCACCCAGTCTCTGGAACTCTTTTCATCTTGCAGAACTGAGGACTCTGTACACATTAAATAGCTTCCTATTCCTCCTTCCATCTGGCCCTGGTGACCACATTCTATTCTCTGTCTCTGTGAATGTGTGTATTCAAGGCACTTCATATAAGTGGAACTATGCAATATGTGTCTGACCTATTTTAATTCTTTTTAAAAAATTGTTTATTTGGCTTTGCTAAGTCTTCGTTGTAGCATATAGGATCTTTAGTTGTGGCACGTGGGATCTAGTTCCCCAACCAGGGATTGAACCCAGGCCCCTGCGTTGGGAGCGCAGAGTCTTAGCCACAGGACCACCAGGGAAATCCGTGACCTATTTTATTTATCACAATGCCTCTGAGGTTCATCTATGTTATGGCATATATCAGAATTTTAATCCTTTTTAGACCAAAAAAATGTTCTACTATATGGTTAGATCACGTTTTAAAAATCCATCTATCTGTTGACAGACACTGGTTGTTACCACCTTTTGTGTGTGTTCAGTTGCTCAGTCCTGCCCAACTCTTTGCGACCCCTTGGATTGGGGCCCACCTCTGTCCATGGAATTCTCCAGGCAATAATACTGGAGTGGGTGGCCATTCCCTTCTCCAGGGGTTCTTCTCAACCCAGGGATCGAACCCAGGTCTCTTACAAAAAGTCTCCTGCATTGGCAGGGAGATTTTTTTACTGTTGCACCACCTGGGAAGTCCCCAAAATAGTGGATGCTAATACATACTGTAGACATTTTAAGAAATCTTCAAAAGGTAAATACATTTATAAAAGTACATGTGCCTTGCCATTCATTCAATAAATATGATTTGCTTTAAAATAGGTCACAAAAGTTCAATTTACCAAAATTCTATACCTGTTTCCTGCCTTTTTATTTCAATCTCAAATATGACTTTAAATCAAAAGCAGGAGTTTAAGAATTGATTCATAAGATTAATCCCAAGAGTTATGTGGGTAGCTTTCAAATTCATTCCTTATAAATCACTGGAAAGTCTTGACCAGTGGTTTCTTGCATCAGACATATCGGGGGGTGGGGGGGTGGGCTTCTTAAAATGTGCATAGGCCCTACCTAAGAACTAATGAGTAAAAATCTTCCAGAAACTTTTTTTAAAAAATGTTTTCAGGTGATAATATGCAGCCTAGTGTGGAAGCCTCTGACTTGGATCACCAGATCAGTGGTTCTCAACTTATAAGGTACATCAGAATCACTTGACAAAATTTTTTAAAACAGGGAAAAAGAGAAAAACAAATAGATTTGCTTCAGTAGATTGTGAGTGGTGTCCAAGAACCAGGATCTCAAATATTCGTTGCAGGGGGACCGCAAACTACTCTAAGAAACAAGGCGCAGCCTTTGTCAGATCATGAATTCACATTTCAGCTACTGTGAATAAAGCTTCCGGGAACATGGCGCCGAAATATTTGTCCATGGGCTTGCTTTCAGTTCTTTGGAGGATATGCCGCAAAGTGGAACTTCTGGATCAAAGGGGAGCTCTGTGCTTAGTGTTCCCAGGAACTGCACACTATTTTCTACAGCTGTACCATATGACATTCCCACAATGCACCAGGGTTGTTCTTTTCCCACAATTCACCAACACTTTTCTCTCTCGCTTCTATTTTTAAAACAAGGGTCCTAGGGATTTAGCTGGTGGTTCAGTCGCTAAGACTTCGCACTCTCAATGCAGAGGATCCAGGTTGGATCCCTGGTCAGGGAACTACATCCTACACGCTGCAACTGAGAATTCATACGCTGCAATTCAAGATTCTACAGGCTGCAACTAAAGTAAGACCCGGCGCAGCCGAAGTAGAAAAAGAAGGGCATCCTAATGGGTGTGAAGTGGTATCTCCTGTTTTTTTTTTTTTTTCTTTTTGACCATGCCACCTGTATTGTGTGGGGCTTCCCTGGGGGCGGCTCAGATGATAAAGAATCTGCCTGCAATGTGGGAGACCTGGGTTTGACCCCTGAGTTGGGAAGATTCCCCTGGAGAAGGGAATGGCTTCCCACTCCAGTATTCTTGCCTGGGAAATCCCATAGACAGAGGAGCCTGGTGGCCTACAGTCCATGGGGTCGTCAAGAGTCGGACACGACTGAGCGACTAACACGTTCACTCTTACGTGTCTTGGGGGATCTTAGTTCCCCATCCGGGGATTGAACCTGGGCCTTTGTCAGAGGAAATGCAGAGTCCTGACGCCTGGACCGCCAGGGAAGTCCCTCTCCTGGTGGTTTGATCTACATCTCCCTGATGATTAGTGATGCTGAGCATTTTTTATGAACTCATTGATCATTTCATATGTGAAAGCTTTTCGTAGAAATAAACATGCAAGCGTAACACAGTGCCCAGTCTCGTCCTCTGTTTCCTGCGTGCTACGTCGCTCAGTTGTGTCCAACTCTTTGTGACCTCATAGACTATAGCCTGCCAGGCTCCTCTGTTGATGGGCTTCTCCAGGCAAGAATACTGGAGTATGTCCTCCTCCAAGGGATCTTACCAACCCAGGGATCGAACCCCCGTCTCCTGTGCTCCTGCACTGGCAAGCGGGTTCTTTACCACTAGTGCCGCCTGGGAAGCCCCTTTCTCTGTTACCTTCTTCCCGCATTTCATCCTGGACACTGCTTGTGAGGAGGTCCTCCCTGTTCTTGTTGCTCACCTTCTCCACCTTGGGGTGGAGCCCCCAGAGCCCTTCCCTCACACCTCTCAGGGCCAGGAGGCTTGGGGGGCACTTTGTTCTACTTCCTTCAGTCACTCACCTCTTCCCCCAGGAGTATCAAGCCACATTTACAGGACTCAGTTTTGGTCCCCACATTCTGAAAGCCTCTGCTGGACTCAGAGGCCACCCAGGGTCTGAATTGCTCCTGGACAGTGGCATCGGCTTGGGTGCCACTCTTTCTGCTGCCGGAGGTCCTGGGTAACCGCACCTTTGTCTTAGGCAGAGGCAGGCATGGACTTTGACCCGGACTGATGGTCTGCCCTGCAACTCCTCCTCCTTTGCTTTCTCCAGGAGATGGATCTGACGCTTGCTCAGGGACTTCTGAGAGTTTCAGAAAAACATCTACTTCTGCTTCATTGTCTACGCTAAAGCCTTTGACTGCGTGTATCACAAGAGAGAATTCTTAAAGAGATGGGAGACCCACCCCACCTTACTTGCCTTCTGAGAAACCTGTATGCAAGTCAACAAGCATCAGTTAGAGCCGGATGGAACAATGGACTGGTTCAAAATTGAGAAAGGAGTATGTCAAGGCTGTGTATTGTCATCCTGCTTATTTAACTTCTATGTAGGAATCATGTGAAATGTCAGGCTGGGTGAATCACGAGATGGAATCAAGATTGCCAGGAGAAATATCAACAGCCACAGATATGCAGATGATATCACTTTAATGGCAGAAAGAGAAGAGGAACTAAAGAGCTTCTTGATGAGGATAAAAGAGAAGAGTGAAAAAACTGGCTTAAAACTCAACATTAAAAAGCTAAGATCATGGCATCCAGTCCCAAAGAGATGGGGAAAAAGTGGAAATAGTGACAGACTTTATTTTCCTGGGTTCCAAAATTACTGCAGATGCTGACTGCAGCCATGAAATTAAAAAATGCATTTTCCTTGGAAGAAAAGCTCTGACAAACTTAGAGTATTAAAAAGCAGAGACATTACTTTGCCAACAAAGATCCATCTAGTCAAAGCTATGGTTTTTCCAGTAGTCATGTATGGATGTGAGAGTTGGACTTAAAGAAGGCTGAGCACCACAGAACTGATGTTTTCGAACTGTGTTGTTGGAGAAGACTCTTGAGAGTCCCTTGGATAGTAAGGAGATCAAACCAGTCAATCCTAAAGGACATCAAGCCTGAATATTCATTGGAAAGACTGATGCTGAAGCTGAAGTTCCAGCACTTTGACCACCTGATGCAAAGAGCTGACTCATTTGAAAAGACCCTGATGCTGGGAAAGATTGAAGGCAGGAGGAGAAGGGGAAGACAGAGGATGAGATTGTTGGATGGCATCACTGACTTAATGAACATGAGTTTGAGCAAACTCTGAAGGACAGGGAAGCCTGGCATGCTGAGGTCAGAAAGAGGCAGACACGACTGAGTGACTGAATAGCAGTGACTTGTGGGGTCTTCCTGGGGCTCACCCTCCCATACTTGCCAATTTCCAAAGGCTAGGGTCGGGGTATAGCCCGCCATTTACTCCCCCAGCTCTTCCAATGGTTTTGCAGCCCCTGAGGGCCTGAGTTCAGTCCCTCTCTGCTTGAAATCTTACTTTCTTGGTTGAAACTTACCTAAAACAGAAGCTGGTAAGGAAGGTGTTAAAGGAAATAGTTGGGTGAAACGAACACAATCTACTTCAATTAAAAAGAAAGGAAATAGTTGGCGACACACTGGCTTTAGAACAGAAAAATCAGGGTTCAAAAACCAGCTCTGTCAGTTCTGTGAGTCTGTGGTATTTTGTGCATACGTGTAATTTGACCCAATCACTGAAGGCATCTTCCTCATTCAGAACATACCAGTGGGGAGGTCCACTGTACAGGGCTGTGGGAGAAATCAAGATAAGATAACAAATGGAAAATGCAAGCCCAGTGCCAACATTTAAGTGACAGCAGACAACTAGCTATGATGATGATGGTTCCCATTTGGCAGACGAAAAAAGTGAGGCTCAGAGAAGTGACATCGTGTATCCCAAACCACACAACCAGGAGATGGCAGGGTGTGGATTCAAACCCAGGAGTGGCAAAGGCCCTTCCGGCTGCTGTGCGTGCCCAGGCCTGATGTGGGCAGTGTCCCACGGAAGGTGCAGCAGCTGCCAGCTGTCCTCTATTCTACCCTGGGGCCACTGAGTGGAGCCGGGCAGCCCTGGCCCAGGCCTGTGAGCGTCACCAGGCAGGGGAGGGAGTTGGCCATTGGTAGAAGCTTGGAGCGGTCGTTGAAGGAAGTCGTTGGGGACACTGGCTTTAGAACGGAAAAGCCAGGGTTCAAACCTCGGCTCTGTTTGTCTTGTGGGTCTGTGGGTTTGGGGCCCAATGCTTGGCCCTGGGTCACTCAGCAGTTCAGTGACCTGACCTCCAACCTCCAACCCCATTACCAGGCCTGGCTCGCCCAGCACAGTAGCCAGGTGTTGAAGGGCTGGAGGACCTGGGCCATGGGCCCAGGTACATGGGGTTGCAAAGCCGGCTGAATCCAACCTCCCCCCCACCCCCCACCGTGGTGACAAGAACGTGGGCGGCAGCTCCTGGCTCCCCTCCTGCTGATGAAGCAACCCCAGTGGAGAAAGAGTGCCCCTTGCCTCAGGGTCCCGGCCAAAGTCCCACAGTTGTGTTTCATTGCCCTAACTTGGTCATAGTTCCTGGGGACAGGTGCTCTGATTGGCCAGCCTCGGAGTCAGGCGGGGGTGTGTGGTCCACCCCGAGTCATATGAACTCAGAATGTTCCAAAGAAGGGGAATGGCCACAGAGAGGGGCAGGTAGCAAGTGACCCTGACAAGGGAAGGGCCCCTGCCGGCCCCGTCCCAGCCCTGCTGACAGTGGCTTCTTTACCCCCTGGGCAGCAGGGGCTGGTGGACTTTGGAGGAGGTGGCTGAGACGTGCCGGAGCAGCTAAGCATCAGCTCAGGTCCAGGAAGCCGTGAGGGAAGGCACGTCCTCTCAGGGGAGGGGAGAATTTGGTCCTCTCCCTGCACACAAACATTGAGTGCCCCAGCCAGCCTTCGTTGCAGGGCCCTCCATCTCGGGGGAGGGGGGACCTCTTCTAACAGCCAAGATCTAGGGCTTATCAGGAGCTGAGCAAGTGCCAGGCACCAGGCTAAGCTCGAGTCCCTGGAGGCTCTGACGGTAAAGAAACTGCCGGCAATACAGGAGAAGGGAATGGCAACCCACTCCAGTATTCTAGAGCAGCCTGGCCTGCTACAGTCCTGGGGTCGCATAGAGTCAGACACGACTGAGTGACTAACACTTTCACCTTCATGCCAAGTGCATGAAGCCAGCCCTCTTATTTAATCCTCCCCCAAGCTCTGCAAGCATCCATATTACAGATGAGGAAACTGAGGCTCAGAAAGACGAAGGTTGCAGGTGGCACGTGACTGAGCCCAGGCTCAGAGCCAGGTCTCTCTGACCCCAGATCCTGGCTCTATGACCGCCCCCCCGGGGCCTCCCCTCTTAATATTTTTGAACGTATCATCCATATCATAAAAGCAGAGGTCGGGGGCCGTGCCTGAGGCCTCCACTCTTCACCTTGGGAGGGGGCTGCTGTGGGGGTGCGGTGAGAGAGTGGGAGGGGTCTTTCCTCCTGGGACAGCTGAGAACCTTCCCAGCCCCTCCCCTAAAGGACACGTCCCCTGAGAAGCCTTCCCTGCTGTATTCTCCACTGTCCCCTGTGTACCAAGGCCCCTGGGCTGCCCTCATCAGAGGCCCAACCACAGATGTCTGGGTGTGTGTGTGTGTCTGTCCCTCTGTCTGTCTGTCTGTGGACGAGGAGTTCCCTGGGAAAGGGCGGGGACCAGGGATTCCTGGGTGCCCAGGGTGGCTCCGCAAACACCCCACAAATGGAGGAATGTCGGTGGGAGGAGGCATCTCATCACAGAGCGAGGGCCCGGATGGTGGTCCGGGGGTGGCTGGGGCTGGTCTTCCACTGCTTCCCTTGGCCAGAGTCCAAGATGAGGCCCTTCTTAATCCAGCTGACACCGAGACCTTTGGAAGCCACGTGGCCCATAGCTCGCTGCCTCCTGGGCTACAGTCTGACCCAGGGCCTGGCCTGGGGCTGCCCACACCCCAGCTCAGCGCAGGGCCGCCTGGCCTTCCTCTTCTCAGGCTGAGGGCCAGATGCCAGCCCCGCCGCCCTCCTATCCTCAGTCTGCCCACTGTCCGGGAGGGCAGGCAGCTGGCAGGCGGGGTGGGACTGCCCCCAGGGCCTCTGGGCAGCCCGCCACCCTGGCCCCCATATTCCTTATCTCTGGGGTGGGCAGCCGAGGTGGCCCGTCCTCTCGAGCCTCCAGCTTGGCTCTGTGGTCAGGGTGCACTTTCTCCCCCGTGGGGAGGGCGCTTGGCCCAAAGAGAGAGAGTCAGGCCTGCCCTGCCCCTGCCTCGGGCAGACCCTGGCCCGCAGGGGGCCCGTTTCCCTCCCTGAGCTTCCTGGCTGTCCCTAGGCCGATCTGGACAGTTCCCTGAAGCTCGGTAAGGCTGGGTTTGTGCGCTCAGGGCTCACAGGGCTGCGTGGGAAGCCCTGGGAAGCAGGCGTTTCTGTCCCAGAGCTGGGGGCGGCTGCAGTCGGAGGACGGCTTGTGCCCTGCTCTCCTGCTGGCCCCGGCTGCAAAGAGGCTGCGGCCCCCACCCATGTCCCCCTTGGCCAGCAGCCCCCGACCCCGACCAGGGGAGGGCGCCCAGGCTCCCTGCCTCCTTCCCCCCAGGAGCCCCTGGGTGGAGACAAGCATCCTGGGGCCACGTCTGCTACGGCCCCTCCTCGCCAGCAGCCCCTGTGCACCCAGCTTCGCATGGTGGGAGAGGCTGGCCCAGCGGCTTTGGCTCTGTGTGTGTGTCAGGAAGTGGGAGTAGGTGGGGGGTGGTGGTGGAAGCCCCTCCCATCACCTGTGTCCCCTCGCCCAGGCCTTCTTGGGGTTGATACCTGTCCGGCCATGGGGACCCCTTAGGGTACCAGGACTCGGGCTGAGCAGAGAGGAAATTGGGGTGGAGTGGGGGGCAGAGAGGGGTCCAGGCCGAGGGAAAAGCAAGCAAAGACCACCAAGGGAGCCCCAGCTGGAACAGACAGCCCCACCCCATCCCCATACTTCAGGCCACCAGGGCCTCCTAGGAGCTCCAGCGCCCCCGACATCAGCCCGACCCAGACTCCTGTGGGCTTTTGTGAAGCTGGTCCACTTAGCAACCCAGGCTCCTCCTCCTCCAGGAGGGCAAGAGGGGCCCACCTGCTGCCTTTGTGCGTCTCTCCCAGAGATCCAGGAGACCCTGGGAGGCCTCACCTCCCCAAGGCCAAGGCCCACTCCTGCCTGGAGGAGGGGTAGAAGGCTGTGGGCCCAGCACTGGCCTGGGGTCTCACTACCCAGCGCCCCCTCCTGCAGCTCCAGGGTTGGAGGGAGTTGAACATTAACCCCCTTGGCAAGTGGCCCCAGCTAAACAAACACCTGTTATCACACGTCAACAGGAGCCATCTCGATGGCCGGGCTGGCCACTGACTCAGGCCGCAGGGCAGGCCTGCCTGGGCACTGCCTACCGCGGCCAGCGTCTGGGGCTGAGCTGCCTGTACCAACGCGAGTCCAGGTCCCACCTTTGCCTCCTGCTTGCTGTGTGACCCCTGGCAAGGCACGGTCCCTCCCAAGGGGCAGTGTTCCTCTCTATATTGATGGCCTCCTGGGATGCGGGGCCACAGGTGGGGCTGGGGCCTGGAGGAAGACTGAGGAGGTCTAGACTGGACCCGGGTCTGACCAGCTCCCTTTTTCAGAGTAACTGTATCTCGTTTAGCAGACATACAGGTATCCACTCTACTAGTCTCGCGACTTTCTGTTTGAAGTTTTTCAAAACAGACATTTGGAGTCGCAGAGTCCTGGCTCTGCCCTCTTCCTGCATGACCTCGATCAAAATGCAGCAACTATTGTGTCCCCTCAATTGTAAAACGGGGAGAATTGGACTCCAAGGAACCAGAGCATCTGTTAGTTACCGATCACCACGCGTCTTTCTGCTCCATGAGTTGGACACCACTCCCATCTCCATTTTAAAGAACAGGAGACAAAGGCTGGGGAATTAGGAGGCAATAGAGACAGAATCTGGCCCAAAGATGCCTGACCAGAACACTGCCCCCTCACCCCACAGGTGGCCTGTCTCCCTCCCACCCCCGCCCACGCTCCTCGGGGCTGAGGGCTGGGCCCGCCTCTAGTATTTCCTTGAAATCTTCTAGAGTGGCCACACTGAACTGCTCATCTTCCTTCCCGGAGGACACCCTGTCCTTTCCCATCTCCAGGACTTTGCACGCGTTGGCTGCCTCTCTGCTCTTTTTGTTTATGAACTCCTATTCACCCCTCGGGGCCCTTCTTAATCTTGAGTTCTCCTTGAAGCCTGCCTTGATTCCCCAGTAGAAGTTGGGGGTCCCCTCCTCTGTACTCCATCAGACTGCTCACACACCAGTCAGGCACTTCTCATGCGGACTTGCTGTTTGTGTGTCTGCTGTTCGTGAGGGAAGGGCTGGGGCCCCATCACTCCTGTGCCTTTGGAGCTGTGGGGGGCAGTTTTCACGTCTTTGGTGCTCAAGGAGGGAAGGGTGTCAAGGGAGCAGGTGGACCTGAGACCCCTGTGGCAGCAGGAGAGGAAGGGGGATGGAATAGCATCCTTCGGTGAGCGGAGGGGGAAGGACTGGGATCACCTGGAGCCATGCTAACAGCGGAGACCAGTGGAGACCAGCTCCAGCCGCCGGTGTTTTGAGGTTGGGATGGAGGGGGTTGTGATTTAGGCCCTTTGAGCAGGGGTCAGCTGGCGACGGGGCTTCTCCCATGGCTCAGCGGTAAAGCATCTGTCTGCAATGCAGGAGATGTGGCAAGAGCCGCAGGTTCCATCTCTGGGTCAAGAAGATTCCCCTGGAGAAGGACATGGCAACCCACTCCAGTATTCCTGCCTGGGAAATCCCGTGGATAGAGGAGCCTGGCAGGCTACGGTCCATGGGGTCACAAAGAATTGGACACGACTGAGAGACTAAATAACCACCACAGCTGGCGAGGGCAGAGGTCAGAGGACATTGAGGGCAGGGAATGCCATGCAGGCTGTTAAGCTGGCACTGCTGGCTGGGGTGCCAGGCGCCACATGAAGGCCCAAGTGATGTTCTCACTTAACCCTCAAGCATCCCAGAGCCAAGTGGCAGTGTTACTCCCGGTACAGGGAGGACAGAGAGAGCAGAGGGCTCATGTAGCCATGAAAGGTGCTGCCTTGGAGCCGTGTGGGCAGCCTGGGCAGTGGGCGGGGGGTGGGAGGCCAGCTGCGAACCTCCGGCTGTGACCCCAGACCGGGTCATTTCTAGGGCCAGCTCTAGTCCACCTGGAGGCTGGCAAGTCATCCGTCCCTTACTCTTGTACCCCAAGAGGAAAAATGTGGTTTGACTGGTGAGAGCAGGAAGTCATCTGTCATCTTCTGTTTGGTTTTCTAGGAGAGCAGCTGCGAAGGGCCTCCTCCACCTGCCAGTAGCAGGGAAGGAAGGTAACAGCCTTGGGCTCGAGCCCGGGGACCTCTGCCAGCGGCCGCATCCAGTCCGCAGCCCCAGGGAGGGCTGGGAAGAAGCACAGAGCCCGATCTCCCCAGGCCGGGGGCCAAGCCCAGGCAACCTGCCTCCCGGGGGGGCTTCAGAACCAGAAATCAGCTTTCTGTCCTAGAATGGAGCCCAGCCGCCCAGGCCTGTCGTAGCAGTGTTCAAAGTCTGTTCCGTCAGAGGCCAGCTGCCCGGAGGGTAACACAGGTGTGTTTCAGGGAATAACACAGAAACCTCCTGGTTGGATCTGGTCCCTCCTCCCCACATTTGTGTGACATTTGTGCAAGGTCACTGCCACCACCGCAATCACGGGCTCACCAGGCTGGAGGAAACCCTGGACTTTTTCTTCTGCTGTCTAGAGGCGTGTTTGATTCATTTTTTCACACACAGACAAGCCTGCACCCCTTGGGGCCCAGAGAACACGGGTGGGGGCCTCACCCACTCTGGGCAAAGTGGGCGGTCACCCCACATATCTGCACGATAACCTCTGTACAAAGTTCTCCCGGCCCCACAGAACCACGTGGAAATGAGAGTACAAAGCAGTGATTGCTATTTATCAGCAGCCAGGGGAATTCTTAGGAGACAGACGTTTGCAGAATTAACCCAGGGAAGGTGGGGCCTCCAGACTCAGGCTGGAGTGACCCTTGGCTCTGTGACCCTCACTGGCCAGTGCGGTCCTGGCTTGACTCCACCAGGAGTGGTGTCCTGGGGCTACAGCGGCCACTTGCCACCAGCCACGTGGTCTCGGGCAGACTGATTCAGCCTTTTTCTGAACTGTAGTTACTGAGCACGTACTACCCCAGCTCTGGAGGTGGGCAGCGAGAGTCGATGAGACGCCCCTACAGCCTGAACCCGGTGCCCCCTACCCGTGTTTGTCCCCGCCAGGCTCAGCTCTGTCTGGCTTTGGGAGTGCTTGCTTGCTTCCCAGGGCTCACAGACAAGGCCATCTGCTGCCAAGGTTCTGCTCCCTTGGTTCTGTTCAATGTCCTGGCGACTCAGGACCATGACACTCTTCCCCAAACCCCATTGAAAATGCAACTCTTCCAGCCTCGAGAGCCCGCCTTCCAACCTCAGGTGCTTGTCCAGCTACTGCTGAGCTATTCTGACTGCAAGAGTACCACCAGGCCTTGGGCAACGCTACTTTCCCTGGCCAGGGGCCCACTCTTGCTGCAGACTCTTCTTCCCTAACCCAAGTGCATGTCAGCCATCCTCATTCAAGCCCTTTCCCACCCCCCTGAAGCCTCCAGCCCTGCTGCCTTCTGAGGTCCCCCACCTGGCTGAGAGCCTCATCCCTGTGCTGAGAAGTGCTGCCACCAGCCGTGGCTCCCGTGGGTCCCTACAACACTGACTGGTACCTAGACTTCGGTGATGCTTCACACTGGGTTTCTGCAGTCAGTTCCCTTTCCGTCTCTTGATTTTAAATCTTCTCCATGCTCCTGAAGCTTTGGGCCCCTCATTTCCTCCCAATCAGATGACCTCACCTCCTGTGCTTTGCTGTGCTTAATACTCAGTCATGTCTGACTCTTTGAGACCCCATGGACTGTAGCCTGCCAGGATCCTGTTTATGGGGATTCTCCAAGCAAGAATACTGGAGTGGGTTGCTATGCCCTCCTCCAGGGGGATCTTCCCAACTCAGGTCTTCTGCATTGCAGGCAAATTCTTTACCAGCTGAGTTACCAGGAGGTCTGACCTCACCTCCTCAGTTCAGTTCAGTAGCTCAGTCATGTCCAACTCTTTGTAACCCCATGGACTACAGCACGCCAGGCCTCCCTGTCCATCACCAACGCCTGGAGCTTGCTCAAACTCATGTCCATAGAGTCACTGATGCCATCCAACCATCTCATCCTCTGTCGTCCCCTTCTCCTCCTGCCCTCAATCTTTCCCAGCATCAGGGTCTTTTCAAATGAGTCAGCTCTTCGCCTCAGGTGGCCAAGGTATTGGAGCTTCAGCTTCAGCATCAGTCCTTCAAAAGAATCAGACCTCGCCTCCTCCTTTAGACCAAATAGAAACCTAGTGCTGGAACTGGCTCCCGTTGCACGTACCGTCTCTTTTCCTCTTGTTGCCAAGACAGACCTGTAATCCTAAAATGACCCCTCCTCACTGACTCTGAGGAAATCACGCCCCACCGCCAGCCCCACCCTGTGGAAGTTTTCTGTCTCCATGGTCAGACCTGCTTGTCCGCACCACCTTCCTATCTTCATCATTTCCACCTTCAAACGTCCTCTCCGTCTGCTCTCTCCTCAACCTGCCTGGCTCCTCCTGGAAGGCCTCCCCAGACTGGGCTCCCACAGGTCATGAGGACCAGAGAGAGACTGCACCTGCCACTCTGGTCGGAGCCTGCTCAGGGGCTCAGACCAGGGCAGCCCTCCTGCACGCCTGAGCAGACCAAGCAGTGCTCTGCTCCCCCTTAGCAGGATAGGGTAGGTGACCCCCAAAAGACAGAAGCCACTGTCCACTGCAACTGAGCAGGAAAACTCAGAAATCTGACAAGAAAACAGGGTCTGGTAAAATAAAAACTTTACCAAAGTTATTTTGATGAGGCTGTAGGCTTCCAAATGCTTCCAAGAACGAAAGCTTAACACCCTGGGAGAGTGCGAGGGGCAACAAGCAAGAAGGCAGGTGGAGGGAGCTCGAGCGGGAGACTGAGCCCCCCCTTCCCAATTCTGCCCGTCCATGTAGCCTGCCCCTTCCAGAAGAGTCAAAACTCACTCTCCCTCTGGGCCCGTCACTAGCAAACACAAGCAATGCCCAAGCTCTTACATCGGGGAAGGGAGGAGGCTGGAGACCTTTTTGTCCTCCCTTGCAAGAGGGGTCATGCTTCCCAGTCCTGGGGTTTACCCGAGGTCAGAGGCAGGCTTGCACCTCGGTGAGTGCCGCTCCGAACACCATGGGTGCACGCTCACAGTTGGCACTGGAGAAACAACTCACTTGAGGACTCTGGACGGCAGGCCACTGGTTATGGAGAAGGAGCAACTTGCTTCAGGGCAGACAGCAGACTCAAGCCCCTGAGAGTGGCTGTGGATTTACCAGGCCACCTCTTAGCTTCTTTTTCACACTGAGAACCCAAGTTCACGTGGTTATTTCAATTATTCAGGAAGTCTTTGCAGCCTGGTTGCACCTCTCACGCTGACTGCCCTGAGAGTGGACGCAGCTCACCCTGCAGCTTCACTGGCAGTAGGACCCGGTGTCCACGCTGACCTACAGGTGCTTCGAAGAGGTGGTCTGGGGGTGAGCAGCTTGTTCAGGGTCACCCGCATTTTGCAGAGCTGGGCAAACTCAGGTTTCCTAAGTCAGTCTTTTCTCGACTAGGTTTTACTACAGTAACTGGGAGAGAGAGACCCACACCAGTCCTGGACGTGCCAGTTGTGTCCAGTTCAATGTGGGAAAAAAGCCAGAAGTGAGGAACCATTAGTTAACTTTCTCAGGTTCAAGGAATTTGGAAGGTATGCAATTTACAAGTGGTCTCCCCACTGGGAGGAACGTATGCTCACCCTAATCTAAACCAAACGGCCCCAGAGCAGGAGACCAGGGCTTGGAAAACTCAACATGCAGAGACACGGAAAAGCTTCAGAAAGTGTGATTTTTACAAATTCTACTGCAAATGAAAACCTTGTGGACAAAGTCACCACTCTGATCTTCTCAGATACAGTGAACACCGGCCAAACTGTTTTAATTTCCGAATTTATTAAAATGATTAACCTCAATACTGCAAGTGCATGTACAAAATATTTGTAAAAAATGTTTTTTAATGAAACGTTAAAGAACTTACCTCAAATGCTGAAAAAGTCCTTTTTTTTTTTCATTCTTTCAGTACAAGGAATACATTGTATCTCAAAAGTATTACAACTCAGCAAAACAATTTAAAACAGTAATTTGAAAAATGATTGAAAATTGAATATTTTACATATATTTCTACGATCATTTCCTAATTCTTACAATGCCACAATCTTTACCAATCATTGCATAAGCTCAGGCTAGAAGTTTTATTGATTGCAACCTCTTCCAAGTGGTCGGCATTGTGTGGACTTAGCCGTTCCACAGAGTCCTACAGCACAGGCAGGCCAACTTCGAGGCCCCTCACTGTAAAAACGGAAGTCAGGTTTCCCTGGAAGGCGTCGGCTATGGCCGCCGAGCGCTTGTGCACACCACCTCCCCAGGCAGTGACCGCCGGGCATCACTGCTCCAGACCCACGGGAAGGTCGGCCCCCGAACACGGGGCCTCAGTAAAGTTAAATGTCATAAATAAGTTACTAAAGGTAAGCTTAAAAAATGGAGAAAAGTGGGAAATGTGGTATTGTTACTTTTTCCTTTAAGACTGAAATTCCTGAAGTGGCTATCGTTGGTATTCCAAAAGAATGGTTCAAGATGTGGTCTCTGAACCTCTTCCAGACTGCAAACTAGGTAGGGTTCCCACCAATCAAGGTGACCCGCTGTGCTCCGGTGCTTCCCGGACGCAGGGTCTAAGCGTGACCTTGGTGCATGAGCCCCCCTGCCACCCCCCACGGCCACCCAGAGACTCGGGAGGGCTGGGTGAGTCTGTAAAGTGCTCTGAGTGCTCAGGGACAGACCTGCAGGGCCGCCCGACTTCGAGAGGTGAAGATTCTAGATGGAGTGAGCCAAGGGGGTGTGAGTGGGTGAGGAGGTGGGCCACCTGATCCCACGTTAATACCTGAGGGATGTAACTGCACCGTAACAAACAGGGACGAGACGAAAGAAGACCACGGAAGTAATTCCTTCGAGGACAGAAGGAGGGGAAAATTTTAAATTCAGAGAACCTTTACGAATATTACCAATTTCTATTTGGAATCTACTAGCAATAGTTTTAAGGAACTTAATTTAAATAATGTCCCCAAGAACCCAGAAGCTGGCAGGAATCACGAAGTCCTAACAGTAAGCATTGAGGTTTTCCCATTGGACTGCTCATTACCTGCAGAGGCCTTTCAGTATCTCAAGATATGGGCTACTCTTCTAGACACTACACGAATTCCCTAAATTGATTTTACTCAGGAACACTGTATATCCGAAAGCACATGTACACATTTCCCAGAAATAAAGAGACCCACTGGTATCAAACACCTGCTACAGATTTATATTCTCAAATTCTTTGTCCAATGATTTGTAAAATAATCCAGAGAAATGGAAGGTTGGTATTGAACATAAAGTAGTAATCAAAAATTTGCTCATTAAGTTACTTAAAAATTAATTTCTCTTTTCAAAGTGCTTCAAAAACAAATTAAATCTGACTCCTCTTTTTTGTTTAACTGAAAATACAGTAAAAAAAAAATCTTTGATATTTTCAAACATAAACTAACATAAGCCAAGAACTCCCACTGATGCAGTGCTTAAAACTATATATTTATAATTTCCTATTTTATTGGCATGAATATTTCTAAACTTAAAAACCTTCCTGGTAAGTTCTTTTAATTTCTTATGACAAAAATTTCTCACAACACAAATATTTACAACATATACACTGTTTTCAGTTCTTTACACTGAATTCCAAAGACGAACATTTTTATAGGTTACCACAGAACAAAAGCTGTGACTCATGTTTTTATTTCATAAACTATTATAAGTTAAAGTGAATAGTTTTTCTTTTTAATATTCCTTGTAGCATTTTACAAGTGCAACAGAAAACTCGAAGACCCAAATTAAGAGAGCTGAAGTTCATTAGATAAACGTTGCTTGTTGTCGTCACATTGTTCACAGCAAAGGTTTTGGAAAAATAAGCACCAATCATTCTTGCAAAGAACAATTTTATCTAAAAGGATTGAAAAGTGTTAAATACAAGGTCTTTTAATTTACATGACAAGCAATAAATACGCTGTATGGAAACTCATCCTGCACACTGCTATCCTTGTACATGTAATGTACTGAAAATTAGCTGTCACGCATGTAATTGTACTTTTTTTTTTTTTTTTAAAGAAACCAATTTGACTCCCACCCGATGGTCTGCTATTTAACCAAGGTCACAAACAGCACACCTGGGCCAGCAAACAGTGTGAAACTGACAAAACTCCAAGAGGGAAACACCTAGCAAAGAAATCAAAAAGCCAAAGATCATTGCTGGTGATATTAGCATATACTAGAAACCCTTAATATGCTGCTGCTATGATTTGTTTTAAATTATTGTTTAGTCATATATTAAAGAGCCAGTTGATGCTTTTAAAGTTAAAAAAAAAAAACAAACTGTGTAGCCACATTATCGGTTTCAATGTCCTGTGTGAAAAGTTGCTATCACTGTACAATTTTGCTTGAGCCTTTATTTTACAACAGGGCTTTACCTCTAACTCAGAATTGCACATAAGAAGGCTATTTAAAAAGTACAATAAAAATTTGCACAAATCAGACTTTTTTAAGAAGAGTCAGTACGCTGTACACTTTCTACAGTATTATGCTGATAAGTGAAGGGACAATAGAAGTGCTGCCACTAAAACGTTTTCAGTTGAGGAATAATTGACTGGAATTTTTTATTTCTTTAAAGTAGTTATCCCGGGTCAAGTTAAGACCAAGAGCTTATTATGCGTTAAGCCTCAAAGACTGATCTTCTCTCCTCCTGGAAGAAATGTCAATATCTATAGAGTCTTTCCCAACTATGAGCCTCAACCGCTTGGCCGGAGGCAGCGGGATAAAATCGTCTTCAAAGTCATCGTCATACTCCTCGTCCTCGTCATCTCCCTCCGAAGAGGAGGAGTTGTCTGTGCTCTCCTCCTCATACTGACTGTAGTCATCCACCTCCATACGCGACTCCAGGAGGGACAGGGGGTCACTACAGCACACCCCATTTTCATGAAGCCCCTCTGTGTACGGCCCCCTGCTTTCTTCGTCCCGCTTTAGCTGGATTTTTAATTTTGTTGAACTACTGCCTGATCCTGAGTTAAATCCATTGTTAAGCTTTGCTACATAGAGGTTATTATCATTTTCATGGTCTTTACTCAACTTGATGCTGATTTTTGAAGAATTCATCCCATCGCTCTCTTGGTCATTTGTCTTACTGCTGCTGTCATGACGTCTGCGAAGAGTCAACTTGGGAATCCCAGAGTTATTTTCCAGGATTAACTGTGCGTCATACCTCGTGATCCGCCTCTTTTTTTTACTTTTCACAGTTCGGAAGCCATCTTTTGTTTTGAAGCTCTCTGCCGTCACCATGGAAGCACTGACAGGCGAAGGGGCCCAGTCCGCGTAGCCCCCGGGCACGCCCTCCACGCCGCTGTGCTCGCCCGAGTCGGGGTGGGCCCCCGCCACCTCTGGCCCCACGCCGGCCCTGCCCGGGGACTCGTGCACAGGACTGGCTTCCTCTGCCTTTGCCAGCTGCCGCACCAGCTTCCCCGGCTGTGACTTCTTTTTGGACGTGCTGCTGTCGCTCTTAGGACACCTGGCTTCCCCCTTCTGTGCAGCTTCGCGGGCCAGCTCTCCGTCCGGGGCCGCGGGAGCGGGCTGCTCGCCGCCATCGGGGCAAGGTTCTGTCAAGTCGCCTCTGTAGCCATCCAGCGTATTTGGTTCCAGCTTGATGTCGGAGGTCTCCTTCAAGGTCATCCTCGTCCTCACGGACCGCCTGGTTGTGTAGGTGCAGGGGGCGCCGTCCGCGTGCGAAGGGGCGCCTTGCTCTGAGTTCTGTCTGTGCTCTCTCGCCGCGTGTCTGGTTAAGCACCCGCTGGCCATCGTGGCCTCCACTGGTCCCTCTGGCTCCTTCTCTTTTTTAATGGGCAAATTTTTGTACAGAACGACTTTAGGCTCTTTCAGTACCAAGTTTCCCATTTCGAGTTTTCTCGAAGCACTCTTCGGCTCCAGCCGTTTGCAATGATTTCTTAATTTTATCTTTGATAGTAAAGGCTTTGCAGGTTTTTTCAGTTTCTTTGGTACCCTGGAATTATTTATAGGAGTTAGCTTAGATGAGGTAGAGTTGGGAGGAGCTGGAATTCTTGACATAGACTGCCTTGTTAATGTTCTGCTCTTGCTGTTCTTTTTCACACCAATTGAAGATTTTCGGTTAGAAGCTGTAAAGTTAAAAGAAAAAATAAGGGTGAAAAACAGTCTTGGTAACCCAGTAATGTTCAACAAAACAATGGCAACACCCAGACGATTAGTTGTGAAGCATTTCACTTCCACACACAGGTGGTACACAGGCCCCAATTGAGGTTCTGTCTGCTCACAAGCAATTCCTACAGTTTTCCTTTATGTTATCCCTCTAATTTCTGCCTCTAACTTAAGCATTGATTCACGTTCCAGGTAAGTAAACTCAGGGTTAAAGAGTTCTTAGCACAGCAAGGACCTAGATTTCACTCTAAGCTTGTCAGGACACTAGTCCAAACTGAGGATTTCTTTTCCTGATTTAATATTTTACTACAGAAAATATGTGAAGTATAACCAGTATTTTTTTTGTTCATAAATTCTTCTTAAACTCATCATTTAAAATGTTTCCAGAATCCATTATTCATTAACTCAAAGCATAGTACTTGACCAGTAATCCGGAACAGCAACACATGACTAAAGGGCTCCTGGAGACAAATTCCATCACAATGTCTTCAGCTGAGAAAGAGATCCTAAAAACCACATGCAGAATGCCAGGCTGGATGAATCCCAGGATGGAATCAAAAGACTGCCAGGAGAAATATCAACAACTGCAGATACACAGATGATACCACTCTAACAGCAGAAAGAGGAACTATAGAGCCTCTTGATGAGGGTGAACAGGAGAGTGAAAACACTGCCTTAAGACTCAACATTCAAAAAACTAAGAACATGGCATCCGGTCCCATCACTTCACGGCAAACAGAAAGGAAAAAAAGTGGACACAGTGCCAGATTTTCTTTTCTTGGGCTCCAGAAACACTGTGGACGGCAGCTGCAGCCATGAAATCAAAAGACTCTTGCTCCTTGGAAGGAAAGCTATGACAAACCTAGACAGCATATTAAAAAGCAGAGACACTGCTTTGCTGACAAAGGTTCGTATAGTCAAAGCTATGGTTTTTCCAGTGGTCATGTACTGATGTGAGAGTTGGGACTGTAAAGAGTGAGTCCTGAAGGATTGGTGCTTTTGAACTGTGGTGTTGGAGAAGACTCTTCAGAGTCCCTTGGAGAGTAAGGAGATCAAACTGGTCAATCCTAAAGGAAATCAACCTGGAACATTCACTGGAAGGGCTGGTGCTGAAGCTGAAGCTCCAATACTTTGGGCACCTGATGCAAAGAGCTGACTCGCTGGGAAAGATTGAAAGCAAAAGGAGAAGGGGATGACAGAGGATGATGGTTAAATAGTATCATTGACTCAATGGACATGAAGATGAGCAAATCATGGAGGACAGAGGAGCCTGGTGTGCTGTAGTCCACGGGGTCTCAAAGAGTTGGACACAACTTAGCGACTGAACAAGAACCACATATTGTCACTCCCAGTAGCTATTTACCCCAAATATCGCGCTATTGAAACTGTTCCCTTCAGGGCTGCGAGCACCTGCAGACTCAGGCTGCAGGGTTTAGCTCACCCCATCCCTCCAGTGACTGCCTGCTGCCGACTAGACTGAGAGAAGGAAGAGTGCACAGCTGGAGTCACACTCTGGGGATGGGGGGACCCAAATTCCTTCCTGTGGACAAGGATCCCAAAAGGCTGTAACAATCCATGTGGGGACAAAACGTGGGAACTAATGTGACAGCTGACGGGCTTCTTGAAAGGCTTCCATGCGACTCAAGGCTGAGTTTCCTCCACAATGGACCTCTGGCCTTGCCGCTGATCTTCCGCCTTCCGTTTTTCTCTCTACTTACACACTGGACCTGTTATAGTGTTTTACAGGAGCCCTTTTCTCCATGACCTCGTCTGCTTCCCATCCCCCACCTGAGGGCCTCTTCCCATCAAAATACCTCTTTAAATCGCTCACTAGGGATGCTGAGGTGACCAAATACTCACCATCTCTTAGGAGAAAACTGAGAATGAAAACCAGTTTACTATGGGTAAGCCCAGTACATTTCCCAACAAGACCATCATTCATTCCATGCTGGGGGTCGCCCAGGGCAACTGCTGTTCCTTCTGCATGGCTGAGCAAGTTAGGTTACCATTAGGTCATTTTTATTGAGAGAGGAGCAAGAATGCCTAACAGAATTCCAAAAGTATCAGACCACCAAGAACAGAAGTCTCTGTACTAAGGAACTGGTTCGTAAGTGGCTTTGGGATCTCCAAACCAGCAGAATCCCAGGAACAATATCCCCTGACTGAACTAAGAACACACTTCTCCCTGCAGGCTGCCACCAGCGAGACAACTTATTCTTGGAATAGTAGTAGCAGTAAAGTTTGGTGCCACTCAACTGGAGAACCATTGTATCATGAACTGGAAATACCCAGAACTTGCCAGAAATTATTTTGAAGTATAAGGATATCCAGGGAATCCTTTTGCTAAAGGATTTCTTTATGCTTACAAGGCTTCCTACAAGGTGAGTGGAGGTGTGTTTATTGATGGAAATGCACCAGTGTTCTGGTGTTCATCCTTCTCAATGTGGTTGCTGGGTGGCCTCTCTCCATGGCTCTTCGAGGACCATTCTGTGATCAAGCTTCACGGTTCTTGTTTCAGATCTGCAGTCACACCTCTGCAATGATTGCGTACTTCTTATATCCTTGACAATAATCCCCCTGAAGTTTGGATCCATTTATTGTCCTCTCTCACAGCCTCCTTGCCATGAAAACCCATGAAGACTTTTCAGCGGGGACCTTTGCTGTTTCTCTGCAGGAGACACTGCTAGCCACTCTTCTTCCTGAGCGGCTCCTCTCCTTGGCTGTTCACGAGAGCCATCCCCTGGCTGCCTCTCTGTCCCTGGCAGTCTTCCTCCATCTGCCCTGTGGCCTGCACTCCGCAGGCCTCTGCGTCCTAGGCCCCTTCAAAACTCAAGACTCCCAGGGATAAGCGGCCCCTCCGTCCGGGCTGTCCACACTGACATGCTGGCAGTCCCCATACGGCGTTCTCTAGCCCAAATCCATCCTTAATTACAGATTCACCTCACCAGACAGCCCCCAGACCTTGGTCTCCCTCTAAGGTGGTCTCCCAAGCCCCTCGCAAGCCAACATGCCCAAAGGGAGCTCGCCACCAAGCCTCACGCTCCTCCTCCTGCTCTCCATCTGGTTCACTGCCAGCACCAGGCAGCCAGCTGCCCGGGCAGCAACGAGGTTACCCCTGATGCCGGCCGTCACGTCTCCCAAGAGTGCACTCCTGCACCGTCGCCGGACCCACCTCCCTCTCCATTCCCAATGCCACCGTCTCCTGCTGTGACTCTGGCGCCAGCTCCCGCCTGCCCTTGCCCCTACTGCTTCCCCAGCATTCCACTCCCCACCACACAGCCCAGGGTGATTTTCCTAGGACTTCTGGTCACCTCTGGGCTTGAAACCTTCCCATAACCTAAGACCTAAGAATAAAGTCCAAAATTCTCAATTCTGGTCACATCCCTTCTATTCCAGCTTTGATGACTAGACTCAAATCCTACACTGGTCTTCAAGTCCTCATCTGGGACATTCCATCTGCTCTGAGTACGGTCCATTTGGCCAACTTCTCACCCCCTTTCAAGACTCAGCTCAGCAAACACCTCTCTCAGGAAGCCTTTCATGACTTTCTTGACAGGTTACCCTCCTATGACTCCTCATGGCACCTGAGGTTCTCCACAGTCGGCACTTCCTTTTAAGTCCTGGATGAATCTCACTGTGTGGTGATTCTCAATCTGGGCTCTCCCCCTTGCACCCCTCCTTCCAGGAGGCTGTTAGCTGACCGCAGTGAACCACTGACAAAGCCCTTTAGTATGTTTGTGTTCTAAAGAGCACAACAGAGACGCAGGCGATGCTACATCTTACTGCAGTGAGGTTCACTTACCTATTTATGTTATATATCGGTGTATTCTCATTTTGTTTGAAAAGTATTATCAAAAGCCCAGCTCAAAGGTGTGCTCAAGTCAAAGGACAGAAATAGCACAGCTGGTAAGACAACTGTGAACAATGGGACTAAGTGCCCAGGGCTCTTCACCGTCCCACAGAGGCGCCGCTACCCTCTCTTGCGCAGGGAGTGGCAGCAAGAGCAGGCTGAAGGAGAGGCGCTGAACCAAGAAAAGTCTATCAAGAGACGAAGATCCTGACACAGCAGAGGCGGGCAGGGCGGTGGCTCCCCTGGCTTCAGCACTAACACACCATGTGGTACCCTTCCCTTGTCAGGGACAAATCCCAACTGCATTAACCTAGACAGTGATTTGAGGTGGAGACACACACCCTTAGCCATTAGTATATACTAGGTACAGTGCAGGATGGCCAAATTAGTATGACCTGAATCCTAATAAGCATTCTTTGAAGTAAAAGCTATTACCCTAAGTGAAAACCAGGTTCACGTGGATTCACGTGCCAGTCAAGAGTGTCCCTCTGGTACACGGCGGAGATGGGGTTCGAACTGAGGCTTATGGGTCGATGTTGACCACGCTGTCACATGGTCTCTAAGGCACACCACAGAGCTATTATGGGGCCAGAGCCAGCTCCTGGTAAATGACCCGCGGTATGGCTATCGTGGTGACCTCAGGGTGTCCTCAAAATCATCAGGCAGCTCTGCGTGGGGTTCAAGAATGACAGCCAGAAACAAGCGCAGTGAAACAACGCCAAAGCACCCCAAAGGTTTGGGCTGTATCTATGCTCTGCGCTGGAAGAGACTCAAAAACACACACGGTGGGACCAAGGGAACATGAGGCCACACAGCTTGAGATGTTCACAACATGGGGTCTAAGGACTTCAGTTCAAGGAATTTATCAGGCACCACAAGCAGACTCCACCTCATGGGACTACCATGGGCATGTCTGCCTGGAACAGGGTATTGGAAAGAATCAGGAAGAGACTCACTAGAGATGTCTGTGGTGAGAGAGAGTGGCAAGTGGCGGCCCAGCCCATCTCCAGGATGGGTGCTCCTCAGTCAAGCTGGATGAGATGGTTCCGCTGGGGGGAGTCCTCCGGGACTTGCACTCACATCCTGAGGCAGCACTGTGGGGAGTGGCCTAGCCACTGAGGCACAAGAGCCAAAAAACCCTGGATCTTCTATTAACAGCATATAGTTCAGGTATGTGGACTGATTCTGTGAAAATGGATCTCTTGCCTCCTCTCTGGGTGCTAAAGCAAACAGTCAAGTTGTGGTTCTTGAAAAGATTCCAAAACAGGAGCTGCATGGAAGGAAGAAGTAATTTTTTCTTCCAACTAGGCAGAAATGTCTCTTTAAGAAGAACATGTTCAAAGAAAGCAGCTCCTCTCTAGCTGTGAGCTGCTGGATTCTAAGCAAACCACGGGATGAGACGGGCGCCTCCGACCTGTACACCTGAGGTTCGCCCATGCCACCCAGGAGGAAGGCTGGGCAGCTCTGGCCCTGCACCAGCTGCAGACTCAAAAGGTCCTCCTTTCAACAGGTAGAGGAGCATGGTCAGGACACAAACACCAAAAGAAATACAGCAGAAAAGAACACGTGGAAGAGCCTGAGAAATATTGCTACAAATATACTTCGTGAACAAGGTTCTCAGAGACGGCTGGAGGGAGCCTCGAGCTCCTTCAGAGGCCCCGGCCACGTCCAGTCACTGTCTCATGGCCCTCACAGTTACTTACGCCAACCCTTGAATTACTCAAGACAGCCATTCTTTAGAAAGGTGATCTGAATAAAGGAAGCACCCTAACATGAGCAGTCACAGTAAGGTGCTAGTTCTAGTCTGTAATGCTGAGACTACTGCTCAAAGGATTACCTGCCCCTCCAGCCTTTAGGAAGTGGAGCTCCTCAGGGTTACTGTGTACTGGTCCGGGTCTGGAGCTGAGGCCTAAAGTCCCTGACAGAAGGGCCTGAGCCTCACGCACTTTTCTATCTCTTTAACAGCAGCAGACTTTGAACACATATTTGGTTTATTAACAAATATTCCTGAGATGGTCACATAATAGAACACTCAGCACCTTCCAAAGTTTTTTTTCCATTTTGATCTTTTAAACTAAGTGGTATACTGAGTTCAGTATCTGTACATCAGTAATAGAGTTAATGCATCAGAACACAAAACACCCCCACCAACGTCACAGAGCCATGTGGACAGTGTCGGGGCCATCTCTACTTGCGGATGGTGGCTCGCTCCTAAGTGTTGTCACGCAGACATTTATTAAAAGGGGCTTCAGAAGTCTCCAGTTTCACCAAGGAACCAGACTCAGGAAACAAAATGTTGATTATGCTGCATTTATTATTAAAACCAACAGTCAACAGTGAATGACAAGCTAACTGCTCTTTTTGGTTCACTTTGGACATAAAGCCTGAAGAGGAACAGCACTGCCTTCCACACTAGAGGTCAGCCCTGGCCTCCGACTCCAGCAGCAGGCTGATTCGGAAACGCATGGCAGTGACATTCTCCATCATGGGAGACACCGTCCCTTCTCTCTGGGACTTTCTGTAGTGGAGAGCACCCAGAGGTGGGCTGAAAACATCAGAAGGCAGGAAGAGTCTAAAACAGTCAGACCTCAGAGGGTACTTACTGCTCAGAAGTATGTACCGACATTTATAGTGCTAAAATAGGCATATTCTGGGGACTATCAAGTTAAAACTTTTAAATTTTATTCCTATCAGAGACAAGAAAGAGTGAAGAGCCTACTGCTTTAGTGGCCACTAGAGCAAACTGGTGTCACCCAGATGAAGACCAGCAGCGATCAGAATGCTTCCAGGATGTCAAAGCTCCACAAACATGGCGTGTTTTCTTATGCTCATTTGGGATTTCTTCTTTCTTTTCTCTTTATTCTTCATTCTCTTTTTCCATTTTCCATTAAGTCTTGCCCTCACAAGCCACTGGGATCTTAAAGCTTCTCCCTTTCTCCTTTCCATCTCTCTTCCCACTTTCGGCAGTGGCTACGACAACTCGTCACAGTACAGTGACATTCAAACTGCTGCTCTACCACAACTCTGAGTCTGGGGACTGGTGGCTTGGCGAACTGGGTCAGTTCATTCTGAAAACGGCAAGCGGGCAGGAAAAAGGTGGAAGCCTTGAGGCCAGAAGCTACGAACCCCAAGTCCATCACCCCCGCCAACAGACTGGCCAGCGCGGGACACGCACGTGCCCGTGGGCCGCGGCCCCGTCCTCTCTCTGTCTTCTCGCAGACCTAACACCACCGCTACAGAGAAACTCACACCGGGAAAGCTTTCTGTCAAACATATGATGACCCTGGAACACATGACGAAGAAATTTAATGTCCTGTTACCAAGTATTCACAAAAAGCAGACAATTTAGTACCATCTAAAATCTGGAGGCATGATACAGACTGCTTTGTGCTTGAGTCAATTCTAGAACCTTGCAGTGCTGGTGAAGTGCATGAATCCCAGGGTTGCTCTCAATGTTCAAAAGATCAAAACTACTAAAGCATGCTTTAGAAAGCAAACTCTGTGAAAATACTTAAAAAAATAAAAAATAAAAAAGGATAAGCTTATGAAACCTCCCTTACTTACTTGTATTGTTTTTTTCCTGAGTGGTATCTGCATCAGTGTTAGAGCTGACAGATTGACTGTCTGAATTTTTGCTGCTGTCACCTAACTTTTTAAGCCTATTTAAACGTTTGTCTGTTTCTCTGAGTCCGTATTTGCTATTGATAACAGGAGCAGGCGCAGGCAGTCCCACTCTGGATTTGAAAGCACCAGTTCCCCGTCTGGAAAAGAAACAGCACAGGTTACACAGAGCATACTCACGGCCGTCAGCCTGGTTGCTGAGAGCACCTGTCCACACCAGGCCAGCAGCTGAGATGGACTGATGAGGCTTAACCACTGAAAGCTGCCAAGTCTAGGACTCTCAAAATAAATGCGGAGATAAAATTAATGCCCCAAAGCCCCAGACTTAAAACACTTCGTTATGACTATTGTCAATCACTTGAGAAGGTATTGGACCCTGCAGAATTTCAAGTGTAGGTAAAAATAACCCACCTGTTAATTATATCCTAGCTTTGTTCTGCATAATTTAACACTCCATTACTGAATATTGAGAATGAAGGAATTAAAAGAGAAATTAAAGAATTTCCATAAACTAAGTCATTGCTTAGAAGATAATGTTAGATACAAATAAATTCTGATGGAAATTTTATATTAGGAAGGCTAGGCTATCAGTGAAAATCTCATTTCTGGAGTAATGAAAACTGTAAAATTCCTCCTTTAAAGTTACTGGATGAACATCATTAAGTTAACAAAATGTTACTAAGTAAGAGACATTAAAAGACCTGTTTTTACCACTAGTTAAGAATGATTTGTAACCTGCTTTGATTATTCCTATTGTTGTTTAGTCGCTAAGCCATGTCCGACACTTTTGTGACCCCATGGACTATAGCCCTCCAGGCTCCTCTGTCCATGAGATTTCTCAGGCACGAATACTGGAGTGGGTTGCCATTTCCTTCTCCAGGGTATCTGCCTGGCCCAGGGATCAAACCTACCATCTCCTGCATAGGCAGGTGGGTTCTTTACTGCTGAGCTGAAGGGAAGCCCAAGATGGGCCATACTTACTAACAAAACAAATGATCATGGGTGGAATTATCTGGAAATTAATTTTTTAAAGTAAAATGACCATTCATATGCTTCTCTACTTCCCTGATTTCTTTTTAACTTATGACAGTGATATGTGCTTGCTGCAACATGTGAGACCATCCCTGGCTCTGCCTCCCCAAAGCAGAAGTTCCCCGAGCTTCCCAGCCGTCTCCATGCGCAGAGCCCCGGCACCTCTGTTAACCACCTGCCAGCACCTCATCTGCTGCTCTGCCGAGAGCTACACACCTAGACCCACTGCTGTTTCTCCTTAAGCAAAAAAAAAACCCCAAATAGGTAACATTCCCCTCAGCAAGCAGCTTTCCTCCTTTCCTCCCACCCCAGCTCTCTTATCGCTATATTGTGCACAAGCACTTCTGAACTCACCATGTTTTGAAAGCTGTACCTTTTACACAGACTAAACATACCATAATCTGTTCAAGCACTGGACGGGGATAACTGGAGCCTGCAGGTGTTCTGGCGTCTGCTTGCCACCATGAACACTGCTGCTACACTGCTCCTGAAACCAATCCCATGCTAACTAGTGCTGCCTTTTCCACAGGACAGATTCTTCCACATGGAACTGACTGCCAGATAAAAGGGTGCTATTATTTTGAACAAATATTGCCAGAATAAGTTCCCAAAAGGTTACAGCACTTTACAGCCCTACTGACATTGTGTGAGGGCTGGTCTCTCCATATCCTCACCTGCAGCACAGAGTATACTTCTCAATGTTACCAATTTGATGGTGAAAACGAATACCTAGCTATTGTTTCACTTACCTTGTTTATAGCTATCATTCTCTGTGTGGCATCCTCCAGACCCCTCTTTTCTCCAGTGGAGCCTATCTTTTCTTTATGAGCTCTAGAAGCTTTCTGTCCTTGGGTTATTAACGTGGCCATATGTGTGCTTTTTCCTCCCTTCAAGTTTATCATTTATCTAACTTTTGCTTTTGACCATTCAATGTTCATACTCACCATTTCTTATACTAACTTCTTCCAGAAAATTCCACTACCAAGTTTAGACATGTAAGTCTAAAATTTTTCTAATCATTTTACCTAATTCTTAAATTTAAAATTTTAATCTATTTGGAATTTATCTTGTATATGGTATGAGATGGGAGGTGAGCTTGGTTCTTTCAGACCCATGATGAATTATCCCACCACCTTTTATTAAAGAAATCATCATTTCCCTACACATGGTATTAAGATCTCATGCACACTGAGCTTTGCTTCAGGACTCTGTTCATGTCCTCTTATCTATTTGTTCATATCTGAGCCAGTATCTTCAGGTTTTGAACACAATTATTTCACAGTAATTTTTAATACCTATTAAAGCAAACTGCCGCTAGTATACTGCAAAATGTGGTCATCATCAGACATACTTTCACACACTTTAAAATACTTCGGTCCTTCATATACTTATCACACTTTAAAATACTTTGGTCCTTCATATTCTTCAATCCCTCACTAGATTTTATTCTTCAAATTCTTGAGAGTTACATTTGCAGTATTTACTTATGGAAAGTACTACTACTGTGTCAGGATGGTCACTGCCCAGAAGCATGCACACCAGGTATCTTTGGGACACTGCATCCGTGATGTCAGGGCCTTGTCAACACTGCACTCTCCCATCTTCACCCTTCAGCAGCCAGCACACCACGTGTCCCTTCACAGTACTGCTCTCAGAGCTGGCACTGGGCTGGCCTCGTTTACCCTGCCTGGACAAGGTTTAACACGAGAACTATTCAGTAACTAGACGATAATAACTGAACGAGTTCCTTTGACTGGTCTCATTTTCTTGCCTAATTTCTGGAAAGGCAGAAACAATTTGTTCCTGAGGATTTCAAGAACATTCCCAGACAACCTTTTAATCAAACTCTCCAATAGTCTGATAAAAGCCGTGCCTACTGCTCCATATGAGGCCTTTCCATTTAAAAGTGATCTGCACATTTCTACTTATTCCTTGCACTAAGCCCATCGAGTAGGCAGGATCAGCCCACCTGGCCTGTGAGAAACAGTCTCAGGGAGAGCTCAGCTGCCCAGGGAACATGGCGGCACACGCGGTCCTGAGCCAGTGAAAGAGCTGCCTCACGGCTGGTGTGGACTCCTGTGTGTGCAGTTACATTTTGTAGGAAGACTCCTAAACATATTCAGCATATCATTTACTCCATTCATTCATTCACCAAACAGTTATCAAGCACGTAGTTATTACTACGTGTCAGGTACTGTTTTGGATGCTAGCAACATAGCAATAAATGAAAAAGATAAAAATCTTTGCCTTCATGGAACTTACATTCTAATAGGAAAATGACCAGAAACCACAAAATACCCTTACCCCTAATACCACTGTGTGTTTTATATACTTATCGTGAGATAAATTTAATCCTCACAGCAACGCTATGATACCCTGGTGTTATCTCCACTTCACAGATGGTGTAATTAAGGCACAAAAGCAGCTAAGCTGCCCAAGACCACATAGCTAGTAAACTGTAGAGTCCCAGGATCCCAACGTAGGGCGCTGATGTCAGGCCTCAGGTCGGGCTATGCCATGCTGTCTCTGCACAGTGGTTTAAAGCTTTATTCGACTATAATTAAATGACTTTGTGGGTTAAAGGGTCTTTTTGTGGGCTGGTCTAAGAGTTGACCAATGTCTGAACCATTTTTTTAATTTATAAAAAGATAAATTGTATCCCCCCACTCCCAACCCCTCCTTTCCAGTCAAGGGCCCAGGAGCTGGGAGAGAAACTGCTGGGGCTGTGCCACGGCTCCATGCCTCTGCTCTCCCGACACAAGAGACCTCTGGCTGCCCAGAAAGCCGAGCTCTGGGGAATCAGCATGTCTCCAAAGGCCGGGAGGCCGGCAGCTGGGTGTTCACAATGAGAGAAACAGCACCACCCCCTATCTGCTCCCGTGTGCGAAAAACACGAAGTGGCGAGAGCGCAGGCTCTGAGTCAGGCTGAGCTGGGTCTCTGCACCTGCAGTGTCCCACTCTACCATCCTCTCCCAGGACGGTTTAGGACTGAGTCCAGGAGAGTAAAGCACCCGGTACCTCACACAGCACGTAAAATGGGTTCAATAAATCTACGTGTGCTCACCTGAAGAAGAATGTGTGTATAACACACGTATAACTGAATCACTGTGCTGTACAGCTGCAACTAACATGATACTGAGAATCAACTATATTTCAATTAAGAAACTAAAACAATAACAAAAACCAAATCCAGAAGTGCTCCCCGTGTGGCTATGCCAACCCAGACAAGCCTGTGAAGCTGCCTCTGTGAGCTCTACAAACACGCTGCCACCAGGAGATGAGCAGTGTGGACAAGGAGTCCTGCTCAGTCAGATCTGGGGGGTTTCCACAAGGACCCGTCTCGATGTGTCACAAGAGGAAGGTCCTCATCAAGCAGTAGGACTCAGAAATCGTGAAGAGCAAGTACATCAAAACACAGGACTTCCAGAAGACACAGCTTGGGGTTTTTAAATGACGATCGGTGGTGAATCTCACCTGCCATTTTGGAGCAACCCCACCCTGGAACTGTATGTGGGTGTCTCCCACTCTCTGCGGAAGCATATTTGTAGTCTGACTCACTCATAAGGGTAACAGCTGGGAACGATTTTAACATTTTAGAAGGCCAGGCACTGGTGCCCCTAAATAGTTCTGTCCTCTCTGGTTTCGCTCCTGTCTGCTGTCCTGGGTGTGATGCTACAGGACACAGAAGACTATCCCTGCCATCTAAATGATGAGAAGACGGCGCGCACTCATTCTCACAGTCATCAGGCATTAATCGATTCTTTACCTTTCACAAGTGTAACACTCGCAGAATTCATTGTTTTCTCCAAAAAACCCATCTCCATAATAACAAGAAATTTCTTCTCCAGGTTCAATATCTCTTAGGGCCTTCACACATGCTGTATCTCGACCAGTTGACACAAACTGAAATAAAATGAACTCATTAAGAAACGCATACCTGAAGCAAAGACAAAATACTTGAAATAAAGTATTTTTTATGCTTACCTTACAGTTAGGTCTGCAATCTGAAAAATGTCCAAAAGATAAAGTCAATTAACTGTAGATAAGATCTGAAACACGAACAATTATAGAAATCTGAAATAAGCTTTCCACATAACTTTCCCAACTTTTGATAGAAGTTTTTGATCTCGAGTTAAACTACAGGAAGACTTATTTTCATAAGTTTGTGCAAAAAGAATTTCCATTTCCAACCCTCCTTTAAAGGAAGATAGATACGATTACTCTCAGTTATAGCAGTGCTACCCAACACTAGAGCTAACACCTTGGAAACAGAGCTTACCATGGTTTATAAACGCAGCAGGACCAAGCCAGAGCTGAGCACAGTTTTTCCTTGTGGAATACATGACACTGAAGTCGTTTTCTCCATGTCTAAGCAGCATGTTCTCCTCAATTTCTGAAAGTTCGGCAATACAACCCACCAGTAATTCTATTTTGTCATTTCGTTTCCTATTTAAAATATGTGATGGTAAAAATTACTAGTAATTATAAATAATAAGGCTTCTTTTAATAAAATAAGCCTGTCCAATAAATACCAGGAATTGAGAAGACCTAGCTGTGCGTGTTTTAACTGACTCACGTTGACCGCACCTGGATATCATCTCCTCTTCCCTGGAAGCCCCACAGCCTTGCGCAGCTGCCTGATCCCTACAAGAGACCAGGAAGTCCTGCAGGCATCGTGCTACCTACACCTCTGAAGCCCCTGTGCTCTGCAGGCAGGAAGGACTCAAAAAGCCGCTGCACTGAACTCAGCTTGCTGACCCTGGAGAAGGACACAGATGAGCAGCAGAGAGAGGTCAGGAGCACCCAGAGCTGGGGTGCTGCCCTCTGGAGAGCACCAGCCAAATGCACCAATCTAGGGGCTGTGGGAAGAAAGGCAAGTGGAACTGGTGAAAGTACTTTCAGTAGCATGTTTTAACCCAATACAACCCAAATGCTATTTCAGCAGGTCAGCAGTATGAAATACGAATGAGAAACACAATATAAAATCTGACATGTTTATCACAGCTGCAGCACTTCTCAACTCATTAAGACCAGCCACATCTCAAAAGTCCAATAGCCATGCATGACTGGTGGCCACTGTCCTAGACGGTGCAGTCCAGAACCCAAGACCTCAAACCTCACACCCATCTGCCAGGCAGGGAGCCACGAGAGCCCAGCAGCAGGCTGGGTACCATCCCACGGCAGACAGACACGCTCACTCACGTACATACACACATTTTTTTTCAAGAGGCCAGGAGTCAGGCTCTTTAACGTTCCATTTTCAGGTAACTGACCCTAACATTTTTGCTATAAAAAATGTCGGGGGTCTTATAAGAGAGAGGCTACAGGTTTCTTCTGGGAGCTAAGGCAGGGAATAGGCATTCTTCCTTCTAATGAAGAAAGATATAACCACATACTCTCTTTCCTGTATGGCTTTCATCCCTCCTACCTGGGGTCAACTTCACTACATTTGTTTGAGCTGGCACACACATGTATTTTTAGCAGGCAACGTGCTCGTCAGCTTTTACACATGAAATTCCTTGGACCATTAAAATGTCATACGTAACCTTTCTTACAGGCCAGTGAAAGACTGATTCTGGAAGCTAGGTCATCTAACCCCACACCCCTAACCGTTCAGCAGTCCCTTAGCAGGCATCCAGACTTGTCAAGAGGAAAACACAAAGCCCTTGGCTTAGAAGTAGGACCTGGTTCAACTCAGAACTTCCAGCTTCACCACCGTCCCAACCCCATGTCACTGGGCTGAGGCGCTGGCCCTGCACTGGCTCTTTTAGGGCAAGCTCTGGTTTTATTCCTTCCCACGGCTTTCTTAGCACAGGAATGGTAATTTGAGACAGAACTTTAAACAAGATTATTTTATGGGTTTACACTAGTATAATAGTTACCACTCTTTCGTTGCAACTATCTTGGCTCCATTTTGTTCTGAAGAGTATCTATTACAAGGCAATATTTCGAATCCACTGTCAGTTGCAAACATTCGCAAATAAATAAATACCTAAAACAGAAAAAAATTTTGATACTTACTTCACACTAAATTATTTACCTTGCTAGACTCTCAGAATTATAAAAGCAAACCACCACCACCAATGAAAAAATTTAAGATTAAGTAACAAATATTGTTATTTTAAAATTTCACATATTTGTATACTTGGTGACTTGGCTATGTTACTCTAATAAAAGTTCACAGAAGTTTCACTTCTAGACAACAAAGTTTTCTCTATGAATAGTCATAAGTTATCTAAAATTTCAGTGTTCACTAAAATTTACATTTTAGTTTCCTTTAATCTTATCCAAACAGATAAACAGTATTCTTTCAATAAACTCACATGTTCCTTGAATAATTTCTCCTGCATTTTGTTCTTGTTGAGAAAATAGTGCCGTGCCCATTCTCCTGAAGTCAGACATTTGAAGGCTTTCTCCAAGTGCTCATCTTTCTTAAAACGTTCAATTACTTCTTTGAGTTCTTCCTGCCTTCCTTTAATAGGCCGAAATCTGAAAGAATCAAAACAACAACTTTAGTTATCTTTCATCATCCCTGGGCCACTGTTAGTTAAAAGATTTTGAGAAAAAAGTAACCTAAAAACAGCAGCCAGACCTAACAAGAGAACAATAAGCAGTCTGGATAATGAGCACTGAAGTAATACTGATCACCAAGAAATATAGCTTCCCTTCCTCAAACTGTACTTTAGTATTTTTATTTCACTGTTATCTCATTAACCAAGAGGTGACCAGGTGATTCAAATGAAAGCTAATTCAGACTTTTAACTGTCACCTAATTTGGGAGGTACAAAATGAGAGATCTAGGATAGAGTTTATCTAATTGAGATGGAAGGACAAGGATTTTTTAAAACATGCAGAAGCAAGCCAGAAGAGTGCAGGGCACTGAGCTTTAGAAGAAGGATGAAGTAAACAAAATTATGCCACAAACAAAAA
Organism: Oryx dammah; assembly: GCF_014754425.2. NCBI lineage: Eukaryota > Metazoa > Chordata > Mammalia > Artiodactyla > Bovidae > Oryx > Oryx dammah. The sequence goes on from NW_024070199.1 coordinate 44,104,677, forward strand.
CACCCTCCATTTACAGTTAGAAAAACCCCAAACTAAGCATCCTGACAGGTCCTGAAACACACTTGGATGGATGTTCTACCAGCCACGTCAAAGGAGTCTGTGATAACTGCATTCCAAGAACAAAAAGCGTGCAAGAGTACAACTTGAGAGGTGGTGCTGTTGTGGCGGTGATGGAAGGAAAAACTGTTGGGGTAAAATTTCAGAAGGCATCTACGTAAAATCAGCTATGACGCCTTCAGAACACTACATGGCCAGGCACGTCAAACACAGGATACAATCATGGCCCAAGTAAAATTTAAGTTTTACTCATTTTAAAGCTATGTTCTCAATAAAATGTGCACTATGATTAAAAGTTCTTGGAGCTTAACTTCAAATTTTCTTCTCATGTTAATGTAGTTTATTTTTCAAAATAAAGCTTTTTAAAAAATTAACAGCCAACAAAAAAAAGGAATTACAGACTGCTCTTCAAGTAACATACTTAAGATTCAGTAAGACTTTAAGCCACAATATTTCACCAAGGATTATTTTTAGGTGCTGTGCATACTGGTGCTATGGTGAAAAATATAAGCTAGAAAACATGGCTACTGTTCTATGGAAACTTTTGCTGGGACTGAAAGACATATCCATGCATCAAACAGAAAAGCAAGGATCAGTGTGCAAATACACATTAATGTGGTACAAACAACACTGCTGTGGCACTTCCAAGTGTGGAGATTATACCTAAAGCGTGGTTTGGGGTTGACACTGATACAGACAATGAAGAAAGTGGTGAATTGAGATTTCTAAAGAAAAAACAGACTATCACTAGAGACAGGAAGGAATCAGAAGGAGGAAGGCAAAGGAGAGAAATTCTAAGCAGAGGACCTAAGCAGAAATTCTAAGGCTTGATTTAAAGAGATGACCAGGGCTGAGGGAGTCAGCCGGCGAGCAACAGGACAAGGAATGTTACAGAACAAGGAAGAGGGAAGATGCGAGGAAGAGAATAGGTATAACACAATTTACTGGGCAGGATCTTCAGAGGCCTTCAGGTGGGTGAGCACACTGACACCTCTAGAAACTCATGAGCCCCAGACTCCAGGGTTAGGAAGCTCTCACGACTCCTAATAGAAGGATCCAAAGGAGCTCTAGAGATAGCACATGAACAAACAGTGCCTTATTTTATTTCCCATTTCAATCAGTTAGCACACCAGCCCTCACAGACAGATGAGTGGAAGTCCTCTGGACAATTCAGAATGTCTTTAACTAGACTGTCAAGACTATGGTGTCAGAGAATCACTAAAATACAGATTTGCAGAACTGTGATGGTATTCAAACTTCCACACAGTTACAGTATTAAACTACCTTTGAAGTGCGGCCATCACAAGTGATTTTGTCAACACTGGGTTTCACTAAGAAACCCAAACTAAACCCTTCTGGCTGCAACCCTGCACTATGGGGTTATGTGCATATGAAGGACAGATAAGACCACTCAGCAGCTGTTAGCTGAGGCACACCACTCCAGACAATGCCAAATGACGGGGAACAGAAACTCACATTTTGCACAGTAAAGAGAAAAGTCAAAGTTCCCTCTGAGCAATAATACATGATGTTAAGTGATGGGGCCACAGCAATCTTTACATGTTCAATGTAGGACTGACCAATGGTGATACCTGTGAAACTGCATGGCTGCACACATCAGAGTCAGGACTATATTCACCTCAAAATCTTAAGAACATGACAAAAAATAAGTCACAGACCTGGAACAGACACCAGCTACTCCTGCTCTCCACTTTCTGAAACCTTCTATCTAAAGACACCTTTCAACTATCCTTTTGTTTACTCTTTGCTTGTGATGTAAACCCTGAATACTCATTGGAAGGACTGATGCTGAAGCTGAAACTCCAGCATTTTGGTCATCTGATGAGAACAGCTGACCCACTGGAAAAGTCCCTGATGCTGGGACAGATTGAGGGCAGAGGAGAAGAGGGCATCAGAGGATGAGAAGGCTGGATGGCATCACAATGCAACTTGGACATGAGCTTGGGCAAACTTCGGGAGATGGTGAGGGACAGAGAGCCCTGGCGTGCTGCAGCCCATGGGGTCACAAAGAGTCGGGCACAACTGAACAACAAGAACACGACGCCGAACAATCAATATGCTAAACGCACACAGCAACCACCTGTTGAGTTACTAACGCTGTACCTTCCACACAACCTGTGACTTTCTTTTCTGCTTTCCTGACTTCTACTGCCTCAAACACAAACAAAACCCCCTAAACTATCCCTTGCTGCCCACTGGACAAGAATCTCCACTTTACTTAAAATGTAATTTACAGTCAAAACTTACTGTCATATTTGGCTGCTATAGGCATATGACAGTAAGTTTTGACTGTAAATTGGTGGCTCAGACAGTAAAGCGTCTGTCTACAATGCGGGAGACCCGGGTTCAATCCCTGGGTCGTGAAGATCCGCTGGAGAAGGAAATGGCAATCCATTCCAGTACTATTGCCTGGAAAATCCCATGGACAGAGGAGCCTGGTAGGCTACAGTCCATGGGGTCGCAAAGAGTCGGACACGACTGAGCGACGTTCCTGTATAGGCATGAAATGATAGTGATGAAAAGGAGGAAGAAAACACTACTGGGTGCAGACAGGAAGGGGAAGAGACAGCTGTTTTCGATAACCAGATAGAACATCAAAATCACCTGGCTGACAGTTCAAGTTAAATCCCATTATAATAAAAACCGTGAGGAAATAAAAATTATTTAATAACAAGGCTGCTACAACCATCAGGTCCAGAGCAAAAGGCATGGGGGATCTTGGAAAAAATTAATTTTCTATTATTGAATAGAAAAATATGCTCTGTCCTCTCCTTAATACAGTCATGCTAAATCTCCCATACAAACTGCATAAAGCTATTCTACACCATGGCTCCTAAAGGTAGAAGAAAATTCAGATGATCTAAAAAATTATGTCTGGCTCCATAAATGAGAAAAATAAGGCCCAATGAGGGCCAACTGCTGGAAGGAGGGGCCTGTTACCCAAGCCTTTCTTGGCCCTGCTCTTATCTGAAGCATGGGCGCCCTCTTGTGTGCCTTCACCACGAGAACGGGCTCTGACTTCCAGCTGAGCACCAGCACCAAGCCCCGCCCGAGACTGCGCCTGCTGCCCTGACAGCACAGCCGAAGGAGTGGAAACAAGCTGTGTATGGGGCGGCAGGCGGGGCAAGGCAGACAGGTCTTTGGCATTTCCAAATCAACACGCCCCTCCTCCCTCTTAATATGACATGTGCAACTTTCAATAAACCATTTATTTTTCTCTTCCCACACTTCTCTGATCCCATGGCCGGTATAGGAAATTTAAAAATACAGCATTTACAATTATTTACTATTAAAAGGGGCAGGGGAAAAACATATGAATTCACACTCCCACACACCTGTTCCCCACTCTTTCCAGAGACTGACTTCCCAGGTTTTCCTGCTATTTGGTTTTTCTGTTTCCAAACCCAAGAGGCCACTGTGGCAATGAAGAAAAGCTGCAGGTGGGTATTAGCTGCACTACTGCCCTTCCAATGTAAACCAAGAGCTGACTGGAGGGAGGGAAAGAGGAGGGGCGCAGAAAAAGGGAGCGAGGGAAGGAGGGAGGAAGAGAGAGAAACATGCTCAAATATTTAAGATAAAAAATAAACCCGTGAGGCAACATCGTGAACACATTCCCCCTCTCAAGAAAGTTTAACTGCAAACTGACATTCCGAGATGCTGGGGGGCGGGGGGAGTTCCGCTAGGACAGCTCTTCATTCCTTCTTGACCTGAAAGTAAACAACAACCAGAAACATACCTGGCTGAGTCCTGCAATCAGTGCTCAGCTAATCCCATGGAGTGCCTCCTGATCTTTGGATGAATGATTTCTCTTAAAATTACCCTGTTATGGAGTACAAGTGGTTTTTTAAATATAGCTAATACTAAAGACCAAATTTTCAAAAGGTTTGCAAAATGTTCTACAAATCTTGTTTACGCTGACACCTCCAATTACTTAACATAAAAGAACATTATAATGGCTGAAACAAGTTAGTTTGTATCTTTTTACTATTTGTAATGCTCTCTACCTACCTTACAGGGTTGTTGTGAGAAAAACTGTCAGATTTTGAAAAATGCCTTGAGCTCCTCGGAGGAAAGGCGCTATATAAATGCAAAAACAAACAACAATAAAAAACTATTTGTATAATTTGCACATGTAATTTCTAAACAGACTTACAATAATAGATGTAGCAGAAATCCGTAACATGCTGTGATACCTAACAACTTTAAGAAGCCACAGGTTGGCTCAAAATGATAAAAAAGGCCAGGAAGCTAAAATTCTTTCCTTCCCACAAAACATTTTATCCTTGATTATACTGAGTTCAAAAACTTTCTTTATGCTTTCCAGTCCAACACTTGATGTTAAAGTGACATTTAAAGTGATTTATAAGTTCACATTCAACAGTGGATACAAATGATAAAACAGTGGATATCAAATATATAAATAATGAAAAAAAAAATTAGATGGTTAGTGTAGTGGAATTAGGTAAGTGAGGACTGCGCAGGCGGGAAGTCGGTGCCCTGCGAGGACTCCTCCCGTTTCTTCACAATGTGATGTCCCCCCAGCTCCTCAGGATACTGTGAAATCACTGGTCACATGGCCTGAACAGTGGGGCATCACTGACAACACCTATTCCTGATTCACGACCTTCATCTGTCCACTAGCTTTTTAAAAATCATTAGAGGTATTACTAACAACTCTATTTTCTGGTTAAAAAGATGAATTTAAATTTTATAACTGACAAAAGTCAACTAAATCAAAACATTTCCTGATAAATTGAAATTACTATTTTGCTTATGCTATTTCTAGGCATTCATACCACAAGTCTGGATTGCCTTGTTAGTAAATACAGGGATATGCTAAGGTTAAAATATAACCAATTCATAACATATCCAGTTTGGGAAAATCTCAAATAATTAAACATCTACTGTTTCTGAACAGTATCACTGAAGGTACAACTGAAGTAAGTAGAAGGGAGGAAGAGGGCATAAAAAGAGAAAAACTAAAATCAAATCACAGATCAATAAACATGAGAACAAAGAAGCTACTTGTAAGTAACAGATAGCCTGGAGAGTTAAAATCCAAGTTCCAATCACATCCTCCAGTCACTTCTTTGCACCTCAAAGAAAGAGAAGTCCACAAAAAACCAGTAATTTCAGAAGTATATGTGATTATTCAAAGAAAACACTGCGAAATTTCCTTACTGCCTATAACATAACTTTGAAAACTGTGTAAGTGGCATTCTGGCAAATTCTCACTCAGAAGATAAAGAACTAAGTGACAGCTTTATTTTCAAATAGACCCACTAAGAATGAATGAAGGCCTCTACTGAGGCGGCGGCAACACGCCGTGCTTGACACAGCGGCATTGACGGCTCGCCGCACTGTAAGCGGTGACCCTGTCACTAGGCCAATGGAGTCTAACCGGGGGCAGCAGCATTAGCTACAGCCTCAGAGACTATTTTAGAGCTGTTTGAGTAGAACCAAATGAAGCACTGGAAAATATGAACCTGGGGTACTTGGATATAGTAAGATTTAAAGTTTTAATAATAATATCTGTGTGGTAATCCTAAACTTTACATTTTAGGACAACAGGTCTTAAGATGAGTCCCAGAACTACTGATAAGGGAGTCTCTACCCACTTAGCACATGGCAACAAGGCTCAGCAGGCTCGATGGTTTGGGACTTTGCTTCCCAAGTGTAACTGGGAGTTTGTGACAAACGGAGACTCTCAGGCCCCACCTCAAAGCTACTGAATCAGAACCTGCATCTTAACAAGGTTCCCAAGTGACTCATATGTAAGCTGATTCTAAGAAGAAGTTGTCCAGGACTTTTACAGAAAACATGAGTTATTTACTGTTACGGAAACCAGTAACAGGTAACTCTTTAGCCTTGGGGACAGTCAAAAGCATGAGGGCTTCAGAATACATGGAGTTCTTTCCCAAGGCATTAAAACTTTTGTTGTAATTCTGATGGAAAACTTTCTAAAAGTGGTTTATATGCTTCCATATTTCAGGATACAAGGCATAATAAACATAATCTGTTTCTTGATGACTCCAGGCCATAATTACAGGCCTTTGAGGTAATATTCTGAATGCCACTAGACTACTGGGTCAAACAGTGAGTGTATCACTTTTTCTTCCAGGCTAACCAGTGAGTTAAATACTACTAGGACTCTACTAGTAGGAGAATGAGCCCTGGCCTCTTATGTTCACTGGGAAATAAGTGATACGGACTCAGAATAATACAAGCTAGATTTTAGTTAGGCACTAGGGCATCCAATCCTGCTGATTTTAGAAAATCTATGTGCCCCTCTGACGGCAGGGAACCAGTTAAATAATCTCAAGTCCATTCCAAATTTCACTTCATTTTAGTAAGTAAAGATACATGATGGCAGGAAATTACATGAAAATACCAAAGGCATGTTTTAACTGGAATTACTTCTTTGGGAATTTAGAATATAATTGATAAATGAATTATCTTGTTTTAATTCTAACAAGGGACAGAATTAAAGACTAAGAAATGAACACATGACTTTCCTCTAACCACCTGTCCCCAACTAGTTACTGGTGACCATCCGCCTGGTGATCCAGTCCCTCCCGGGCCGTCCCTGACACAGCAGCTACACAGCATCACGCTGGTATGACGCAGCCAAGAGTGAGCAAAGGTCCAGAATTTGCTCCACATTCTGAATGAACCCCCACTGTCCTGCTTTTCCACCAGATTTCAAAACCCTCTGGACATTAAGAGGCAACAAAAAGCTGTAAAGGTCTGACATCAGTGCTTGGCGGCAGTTAATTATGAAATTATCAAAGGGTCTTTTTGGGAGCAAGATGATGTTTAAGACAATTAAAGAAATTTAAAGGGTGACAGATGTAAAGAGTTATGTAGTATTTTATATATGTGGCATGCGATATTCAATAAAGCAGTTACAGATTTATTAATATTTTTTATCTGCATACTGAATATAAGCACGTCTTTACTTCTAACGACTAGCTGAGTCTCAAAGATAAAACATAATGGTAAAATTCCCTATATACAGTAGCAACTATTTAAAAGAAGAAAAGTTTGTAATAAAATCATGAAAAAAACTGATGCCACCTAATTTAAATAGGAAAAAAATCATCCACATTTTCAAGATTGTACAGGATGCATATAAGCTATTTCTTTCAGCTAATTCTCATCAACATCTAAAACAGAATATAAAGATACGCCTCCAACTTTATATTTTAATAGAACCATCTCAAGATAAAATAAGAACACAGAATTAAAACACACAGCTCTTGGAAGCTTTTGTTGCTTTTCTTGGCTCACACTTGGAAAATTCTTCTGCAACAAAAACTTTCCTTTAACGTCACTTTAAATTTTGACTTAAAATTAACCATCTATTTTCTCAAGTTCAACGACATCATCTGTTCCACTCAGAATAAAGACTTAAAATTACCTAGTATTCATTTTGTGTGTTTGAAAACCTAAATAGGGATCAAGAACCAAACTGGTTGCTAGGTCATCATTTTCACAGAGTTCCTTGGCAGACATTCCAGAAGATGGTACATATCGACTCTGTCCTTCAAAGCCTGAATTCCCATTACCTGTGAGAAGAAAAGAGAAAAAGTAACTCGCACTGAATACTACTTAAATCTACCTTAAAAACCTTTAGCCTCACTGCCCATTCAAGTTAGTAATTAAGAATTAAAACTGCTACTTCAATCAGTTTTACCAATTAAAAACTGAGTACCCTTTGCAAAAATAGAAAAACCAAATGCAGTACATTAACTCAATTATTGAGAGCATTTTCGTTAGATAATATTATCAAGTTTCCCAAGAACAGGGTCTAGATAGCTGTGATACCCTGGCTCAGATGCCTTACTTGCCCATCCAAGGAAGAGCTGAGACACAGGAGACAGGCAGATGTTCGTCACAGTAGCAAGACAGCATCAAGGGCCACTGCAGACAGGGCTGGGCTGAGAAGGAAACAAGAGGAGCACAAGAGCCCTCTGCAAGAAGTGCCAGAAGGGCAGATCTCAAAGGAGCCAGAAAGGAACATCACAGTGTTACACCTTCAGCTTCCTGCTTTTGGGCAGATGTGTGATTATCATCCCCACTATGCAGGAAGTTGAGGCCCAGAGGTTAAGAAACTTGCCCATGGTTACAGAGCTAGGTAGCAGAAGAGGGGAGAGAGGAAGAGAGAGACTAAGAGGCCTATTTCTAACTAACCTGCTTGAAACAGATTTTGAAGGAACGGATAAAAATAGGGAAGTGACTGTAAAAGGAAACTAAAGTAAATGGGTTTAACTGTGTAAGAAAAACAATGTAGAGAGAGGAAAGGAACACTAAACTTGTATGGATGAAGCTTCATCAGTGCTGATTTAAGTTTGATGTACATGTCACCGAGTCTTCATGGAGCCAGCACATGTAATTACAGAGGATACCAGCAGAGTAACTTTAAGCCTCTCAAAATTAAAAGGTGGACGAATGAGAGACAAAGTGAGAGGTCTAACCATTTCATTCACTCTTCCAATAAGTAAATAAATAAATAAATAAATAAACACTTACATGTAAGTCCCTGGCAAAGAGTATTTGTTTTCAAGTCAAACTTTTGCATGTAGGTATGTGTACAACTACCAAAGTTGTTACATTTTCTATAACAGCTTTATTAAAATTTAATTCACATACCATACAAGTCACCCATTTACAGTATACAATTCAGAATATGGTTTTAAACATATTTACAGAATTGTATAACCATCACTGCAATCAACTCTGGAACATTTTCATCACCCCTAAAAGAAACCCCATACCTACTAGAAGTTACGGTCCATTTTTCCCTCCCACACAGCCTCCGGTGACCACTCATCTACCCTGTTTCTGTGGATTTGCCTAGCTCTGAAAATTTCCCATGGATGGAATCATATGACATGCTGTCTTCTGTGACTGACTTTTCAATTAGCATGTTTCCAAGGCTCATCCACGTTGTACCACGCATCAGTACTTCATTCCTTATTAAGGCCAAAGAATACTTCATTGTATGAATAGACCACATTTTGTTTTTCATTCATCAGCTGATGGAAACACAGGGGCTGTATCCATTTCTGGCTATGATGAATAAGGTTTCCGTGAACATTCAAGGAAAGTTTTTGTGAGTACATATGTTTTTCAACTCTCTTAGGTACATATCCAGGAGTGGAAACTGCTGGGTCATGTGGTAACTCTATGCTGAACCTTTTGAGAAACTGCCAGACTGTTTTCCAAGTGGCTGCACCATTTTATGTTCCCAGAAACAGTTTATGAGGACTCTAAATTCACCATATCATCACCAGCACTCGTTACTATTTGCCCTTTTGATTTCAGACATCCTACTCATTGTGAAGGGGTATCCTATGGTTTTGATTTGAATTTCCCTGATGACTAATGATTTTGAGTATCTTTTCATGCATTGGCCATTGTATATCTTTGAAGAAATGTCTATTCAGAAGAAATGTCTGTCTATTCAGATCCCTTGCCCATTTAACAATTTAAATTGTCTTTTATTATTTACTTGTTAAGAATTCTTTTTAAAATTTGGCTGTGCTGGGTCGCTGTTGCTGTGTCGCTGTTGCTGTGTGAGCTCTTCTCCAGCTGCAGGGTACGGGCTTCTCAGCGATGGCTTCTTTCATGGCGCATACGGGCTTCGGTAGTGCCACACCTGGGCTCAATGGTTGCAGTTCCTCGGCTCTGGAGCACAGGCTCAGAATTGTGGCACACCACCGTAGCTGCCCCACCCCATGCATGTGGAAGCTTCCCAGGCCAGGGATCAAACTGTGTCTCTTGCACTGGCAGGTGGACTCTTTACCACTGAGCCACCAGGGAAGCCCACAAGAGTTATTTATTCTGGATACTAGTCCTTTATCAGATATGTGATTTGAAAACATTTTCTCCTGTTCTGTAAGCTGTCTTTCCACGTTCTTGATGGTATTCCTTAAAGTCTGCAACTTCAGTGAAATTCATGTTATCCTTTTTCTTTTGATCCCTGTGCTTTTAGTGTCATATCCAAGAAACCACTGCCTAATCCAAAGTGATGAAAACTTAACCATATGTTTTCTTCTGGGGGTTTTATAGTTTAAGCATTTAATTTAGGTCTTTGGTCCATTTTGAGTTAATGTTGCACATATGATCTGAGGTTTGGTCTAACTTCATTCTTTTGCATGTGAGTATACAGTTTGGCCAGAACCAACTGCTAAAAAAACTATTCTTTCCTCACTTAATTTCATTCACTTCTGCCAAAAATCAACTGACTACAAACATGAGAGTCTTCTCTGGATTCTCAAATCTATTTCATGAATATATGTCTATCCACATGCTAGTATAATGCTATCTTGATTACTGCAGCTTTGTAGTAAGCTCTGAACTGAAAAGTATGAATCTTTCAAGCCTGAGTCTTTTTCAAGACTCTTTTAGCTATTGTAGGCCCCTTGAATTTTCTTAAGAGTTCTAGGATGGGCCTGTCAATTTCTACAGAGAAGCCAGTTGAGGTTTTGATAGAGATTACATTCAATCTGTGGGGCTTCCCTGGTAGCTCAGCTGGTAAAGAATCTGCCTGTAATGCAGGAGACTCTGGTTCGATTTCTGGGTTGGGAAGATCCCCTGGAGAAGGGATAGGCTACCCACTCCAGTATTCTTGGGCTTCCCTGGTGGCTCAGATAGTAAAGAATCCACCTACCATGCAGGAGACCTGGGTTCGATCCCTGGGTTGAGAAGACCCCGTAGAGGAGGGCATGGAAACCCACTCCAGTATTCTTGCCTGGAGAATCCCATGGACAGAGGAGCCTGTCCATGGGGTCCCAAAGAGTCAGACACGACTGAGCGACTAAGCACAGCACACATTCAATCTGTAGATCATTTGGGGAGTATTACCATCTTAACAATATTAAGTCAATCAATGAATATGGGATGTCTTTCCATTTACTCAGATCTTTAATTTCTTTTCAATAATGTTTTATAGTTGTCAGAGTGTAAATTTTAGACTTTATGTTAAATTTATTGCTGTTTCTTTCTAATGCCATTGTAAATGAAACTGTTACTTATTTTGGATTCTTTATTGAAAGTGTATAGACAGACAATTGATTTTTGTATACTTGTATCCTGCAATTTTGCTGAACTCATTTATTCTAATATTTTAGAGGATTCCTTAGGACTTTCTATATACACAATCATGTCATATTCAAATAGAGATTGTTTTACTTCTTTTCCAATGTAGATGCCTTTAAGTTCATTTTCTTGCTTAACTGCTGTAGTCAGAACTTCTAGTACAATGCTGAACAGAAGTGATGAGAACAGATAAATTTCTGTCTTGTTCCTGACCTCAGGAGAAACCATCCACCATTATACACAACATTAAGCATTATCAGGTTGAAAAATTCCTTTCTATTCCTAGTTTGCTGAGAGTTTTTATCCTGAAAGGATGTTGGATTTTGTCAAATGCTTCTTCTACATCTATTGGGATGATAGTACAGTTTTTGTCCTTGATTCTATTGATATGATTGATATCACATCAGTTGATTCTCAGACATTAAACCAACCTTGCATTCCTGGGATAAACCGCACTTGGGCATGCTACAGAACTCCTTTCATCTGTTGCTGGATCTAGTTGACTAGTATTTTACTGAGGATTTCTGCATCCATATTTATTAGAGATATTGGTCTGCAGGTCTCCTTTTCTTATGATGGCTCTGGTACAAGGATAACACTGGCCTTTTCTGTGCAGGTAGTGTTTTCTGTTTTTGATTTTAAATTTACTGATTCAATCTTCTTTTCTTGCTTTATAGGTTTATTCAGATTTTGTATAAATTTCTTTCTAATTCAGTTTCAGTAATTTATTACTTTCTAGAAATTTGTTCACTTAATCTTAGCTATTTTATTTCTTGGTATACAGTTATTCACAGTATTCTAATCCTTTACATTTTTCTAAGGCAGTAGTAATACCCTTCAATCCCACAGCCTCCAGAAGAATTGTTCCTTTCAAATTGTTGTGTTAGAGAAGACTCTTGAGAGTCCCTTGGACTATAGGGAGAGCAAACCAGTCATAAGGAGTTCAGTTCAGTTCAGTCACTCAGTCATGTCTGACTCTTCGCAACCCCATGAATCGCAGCACACCAGGCCTCCCTGTCCATCACCATCTCCCGGAGTTCACTCAGACTCACGTCCATCGAGTCCATGATGCCATCCAGCCATCTCATCCTGGGTCGTCCCCTTCTCCTCCTGCCCCCAATCCCTCCTAGCATCAGTCTTTTCCAATGAGTCAACTCTTTGCATCAGGCGTCCAAAGTACTGGAGCTTCAGCTTTAGCATCATTCCTTCCAAAGAAATCCCAGGGTTGATCTCCTTCAGAATGGACTGGCTGGATCTCCTTGCAGTCCAAGGGACTCTCAAGAGTCTTCTCCAACACCACAGTTCAAAAGCATCAATTCTTCGGCACTCAGCCTTCTTCACAGTCCAACTCTCACATCCATACATGACCACAGGAAAAACCATAGCCTTGACTAGACGGACCTTAGTCGGCAAAGTAATGTCTCTGCTTTTGAATATACTATCTAGGTTGGTCATAACTTTTCTTCCAAGGAGTAAGCGTCTTTTAATCTCATGGCTGCAGTCACCATCTGCAGTGATTTTGGAGCCAAAAAAAATAAAAGTCTGATACTGTCTCTACTGTTTCCCCATCTATTTGCCATGAAGTGATGGGACCAGATGCCATGATCTTCGTTTTCTGAATGTTGAGCTTTAAGCCAACTTTTTCACTCTCCTCTTTCACTTTCATCAACAGGCTTTTTAGCTCCTCTTCACTTTCTACCATAAGGGTGGTGTCATCTGCATATCTGAGGTTATTGATATTTCTCCCGGCAATCTTGATTCCAGCTTGTGTTTCTTCCAGTCCAGCGTTTCTCATGATGTGCTCTGCATATAAGTTAAATAAGCAGGGTGACAATATACAGCCTTGACGTACTCCGTTTCCTATTTGGAACCAGTCTGTTGTTCCATGTCCAGTTCAAACTGTTGCTTCCCGACCTGCATACAGATTTCCCAAGAGGCAGCTCAGGTAGTCTGGTATTCCCATCTCTTTCAAAATTTTCCACAGTTTATTGTGATCCACACGTCAAAGGCTTTGGCATAGTCAATAAAGCAGAAATAGATGTTTTTCTGGAACTCTCTTGCTTTTTCCATGATCCAGCAGATGTTGGCAATTTGATCTCTGGTTCCTCTGCCTTTTCTAAAACCAGCTTGAACATCAGGGAGTTCACGGTTCACATATTGCTGAAGTCTGGCTTGGAGAATTTTGAGCATTACTTTATTAGCATGTGAGATGAGTGCAATTGTGCGGTAGTTTGAGCATTCTTTTGCATTGCCTTTCTTTGGAACTGGAATGAAAACTGACCTTTTCCAGTCCTGTGGCCACTGCTGAGTTTTCCAAACTTGCTGGCATATTGAGTGCAGCACTTTCACAGCATCATTTTTCAGGATTTGAAATAGCTCAACTGGAATTCCATCACCTCCACTAGCTTTGTTCATAGTGATGCTTTCTAAGGCCCACTTGACTTCACATTCCAAGATGTCTGGCTCTAGATTAGTGATCACATCATCATGATTACCTGGGTCGTGAAGATCTTTTTTGTACAGTTCTTCCCTGTATTCTTGCCACCTCTTCTTAATATCTTTTGCTTCTATTAGGTCCATACCATTTCTGTCCTTTATCGAGCCCATCTTTGCATGAAATGTTCCCTTGGTATCTCTAATTTTCTTGAAGAGATCTCTGGTCTTTCCCATTCTGTTGTTTTCCTCTGTTTTTTTGCATTGATCGCTGAGGAAGGCTTTCTTATCTCTTCTTGCTATTCTTTGGAACTCTGCATTCAGATGCTTATATCTTTCCTTTTCTCCTTTGCTTTTCGCCTCTCTTCTTTTCACAGCTATTTGTAAGGCCTCCCCAGACAGCCATTTTGCTTTTTTGCATTTCTTTTCCACGGGGATGGTCTTGATCCCTGTTTCCTGTACAATGTCACGAACCTCATTCCATAGTTCATCAGGCACTCTATCTATCAAATCTAGACCCTTAAATCTATTTCTCACTTCCACTGTATAATCATAAGGGATTTGATTTAGGTCATACCTGAATGGTCTAGCGGTTTTCCCTACTTTCTTCAATTTAAGTCTGAATTTGGCAATAAGGAGTTCATGATCTGAGCCACAGTCAGCTCCCGGTCTTGTTTTTGTTGACTGTATAGAGCTTCTCCATCTTTGGCTGCAAAGAATATAATCAATCTGATTTCGGTGTTGACCATCTGGTGATGTCCATGTGTAGAGTCTTCTCTTGTGTTGTTGGAAGAGGGTGTTTGCTATGACCAATGCATTTGCTTGGCAAAACTCTATTAGTTTTTGGCTGCAAAGGCACAGGAGGGCCTAGAGGCGCTATCCCACGTTGAAGGTCAGGAACGGTGGCGGTAAGGAGATACCCCTCGTCCAAGGTAAGGAACAGCGGCTGTGCTTTGCTGGAGCAGCTGTGAAGAGATACCCTACGCCAAGGTAAGAGAAACCCAAGTAAGATGGTAAGTGTTGCAAGAGGGCATCAGAGGGCAGACACACTGAAACCATACTCACAGAAAACTAGTCAATCTAATCACACTAGGACCACAGCCTTGTCTAACTCAATGAAACCAAGCCATGCCTGCGGGGCAACCCAAGACAGGCGGGTCATGGTGGAGAGGTCTGACAGAATGTAGTCCACTGGAGAAGGGAATGGCAAGCCACTTCAGTATTCTTGCCTTGAGAACACCATGAACAGTAGGAAAAGGCAAAATGATAGGATACCAAAAGAGGAACTCCCCAGGTCATTAGGTGCCCAATATGCTACTGGAGATCAGTGGAGAAATAACTCCAGAAAGAATGAAGGTATGGAGCCAAAGCAAAAACAATACCCAGTTGTGGATGTGACTGGTGATAGAAGCAAGATCCGATGCTGTAAAGGGCAATATTGCATAGGAACCTGGAATGTCAGGTCCATGAATCAAGGCAAATTGGAAGTGGTCAAACAAGAGATGGCAAGGGTGAACGTTGACATTCTAGGAATCAGCGAACTAAAATGGACTGGAATGGGTGAATTTAACTCAGATGACCATTACATCTACTACTGAGGGCAGGAATCCCTCAGAAGAAATGGAGGAGCCATCATGGTCAACAAAAGAGTCCGAAATGCAGTACTTGGATGCAATCTCAAAAACGACAGAATGATCTCTGTTCATCTCCAAGGCAAACCATTCAATATCACAGTTATCCAATTCTATGCCCCAACCAGTAACGCTGAAGAAACTGAAGTTGAACGGTTTTATGAAGACCTACAAGATCTTTTAGAACTAACACCCAAAAAAGATGTCCTTTTCATTATAGGGGACTGGAATGCAAAAAAAAAAAGTCATAAGGAAATCAACTCTAAATATTCATTGGAAGGATTAATGCTGAAGCTGAAGCTCCAATACTTTGGCCACTTGATGCGAAGAGCTGACTCACTGGAAAAGACCCTCACCCTGGGAAAGGTTGAGAGTAGGAGGAAAGGGTGGCAGCAGAGGATGAGATGGTTGGATGGCATCACTGACTCAATGGACATGAGTTTGAGCAAAATCCACGAGACAGTGAAGGACAGGGAAGGCTGCTATGCTACAGTCCAAGGAGGAGCAGAGAGCTGGACATGACTTAATAACTGAACAGCAACAGTAATGTCCCTTCTGCTGCTGATTCTTCAGTCTTCTCTTTCTCTTAATCAATCCTGCTTAAAGGTTTGCCAATTCTTGTTGATCTTTTCAAAGAATGAACTTCTTGAGCTTTGTTCATTTTCTCTGTTTTCTATTTTGTTAATTTCTACTCTATTTCCTTCCTTCTTCCTGCTTTGGGTTTAGTTTTGCTCTTTTTCTGGTGTTTTAAGGTAAAAGGTTAGGTTATTGATTGAAATCTTCCTTCTTTTTAAAACACAGGTGTTCACAACTATAATTTCCCTCCAGGCACTGCTTTAGCTGCATTCCGTAAGTTTTTGGTATGTTGTATCTTCATTTTCAATCGTCTCAAACTATTTACTTATTTCCCTTCTGATTTCTTCTCTAATCCACTGGTTATTTAGGAGTGAGTTAATTTCCACATATTTGTGTACTTCCCAAGTTTCTGTTATTCATTTCTAATCTTACTCCACTGTGGTCAGAATATATATTGTATGATTTCAATCCTTTTAATTTACTGAGGCTTAAAGTATGGCCTAGTCTATAGTCTATCCTGAACGCTTCACGTCCACTTGAAAAGAATGTGTGTTCTGCTCCTGTTAAGTGGAGTGTTCTATAGAGGTCTGTCAGGAATAGCTGGTTTAGAGTACTGTTTGAGTCTTCTTTCTTTCATCTTCTGCTTATCCGTTCTATCCATTATTGAAAGTGGGGAACTGAAGTCCCACATTATTGCCGAATCGTCTATTCCTTCCTTCAGCTTTGTGAGTGTTTTCTCCATGTATTCTGTGGTTCTGGTGCTAGATGAAGTCACTAAAGTCTTTTATCTAAGATGATGCATCTCCTCACCACTGACACTCTTTCTGCACCATTCTTGCCCAGTAACATCCAGTGTAATGCTGTTCATCCTCACAGGTTTACAGTCATCCTGGGGCAATTTACTACTCCTAAAAGAGCTCTGAAACATGGATCAAATCTACACTTTCTTGAACTCTCAATATGTAGCCTCATTACCAACCAAAAGATACTGAGATAAAAAAGTAATTCATTGTCAACAGTCCTTCTCTGTTAGGATATTCACCATAAATAAACAGAAGAAACAGTGACAATTTTAACATGTAATGAGGGCTTTAACATGTAAATGAGGGTTGACTTTATCATTCATATCACTCTACAAGTTTTCAAAGAAATACATACTTATATTTACATCAAACATAAAAAAGTTTAAACTTGAAAGAAATTTAATAGCAGTCTTTTAACATTTTTAATAGAACAAAGCAACCATTCAGGTAAAAATTCTACAAAATACAAAGTTACGGATACAAAAACACTATATTAAGAATTAAATTTGAGTTGTACACAATGTTTGATGAGAATAAAAGTTGACACAACTCTGAAAGAGTAAAAAAAAACCATACTGTTAATTGAGAATACACATGGTAAACTGGAAAGAATTCCTGCCCCATACCACAATTAAAAGAGCGACAGTTGAGGTGTACATACATCTGCTCGACCTCCTCTCGCCTGCGTTTCTGCCAGCCTTCACGCTGTCCTTCCCCGTGTGCTGTAATTTTGCTTGATTCTGCTGATGGTCGTTAGACAACTTGCCTCCATGTCTCCTGCCATTCACCACCATGTTCTTGGATTCTCCCAACCACTTCATACCCACAGGCAGCCTGACCCAGGTGCATTTAGTCACTCTCTTCAAATAGCTTAGAGAATAATTTCAATGTTCTCGCCTGACAGAAACAGAACATGAAAAACAGAGTAAAACGGGGAGGTAAGTACATAGAAGACCGCGCTGCACAGACCCCTGAGCAACTTTCAGCGTATTAAAAGACCACGCTGCACAGACCCCTGAGCAACTTTCAGCGCATTAAAAGACCATGCTGCACAGACCCCTGAGCAACTTTCAGAGCAGTAAAAGTAGCTGCACAATCCATGCTTCCATTCTTCACAGACTGTCCTGGCCCTCCCTCCTTCCATCACACTGAGGCCTACAGAGCCCCCAGACTCACTCCACCCTACTCACTGCTGTGAGCAGGGTGACAATCTCTCAGTTACCAATAAGAATCATCTTTGCTTCCCATTACTGTGATATCTAGGTATAGCTAGACATCAATAACTAGCTCAAACTACAAGCTTTGGAAAACTGTATTAATTCTGTGAATAAACTACAAGAAAAATTGCTTCTTCTCTTTTTGAGGAGCTGAAGAAAAGGCATGTAAGTTAAGCTTTCTCCACAAGAGTTTTGTTAGTCTGAAATCAGCATTAACGGTATTTAAGAGACCAACATTCAAATATCAAAATACTGCTCATCATGAAATACCTGCCTTAGCTTTCTTTACATTGGCAACAAGAACTGAAATTATATTTGCTAGTACAGTGGTTTCCCTATCTGAATTTTAACTGGCTGAATTTAGGGGCAAAATGACTAGGACAGTGAGTGATGCTTATCATATGTAAGGACCTTTGGAAAAGAAGGTATAATAGATGGCGTTTGCTGGTAGTGGAATGAGAGAGGATGTCCACGTCATCACTTCATTATACAAGTTATGCTTTAATATAAGTCAGACTAAAAAGGCTCAAGGAAAGGAAAGTACAACAACAGAGCTAAGGGAATTTTCGGATTTCAGCAAAACTCTTTCAACGTGCAGAGGGAACTGAGGCAGCACACCCAAGGCGCACAGCCAGCCTGCAGCAATGTCCAGAGAGGAGCCCAGCACTGCTGCCGAAGGGTCTCTCACTCCAACAAAGGGGATCTTCCCTCACTTTCCCCAAACACACAGAAAAGTATACGATAAATCATTCTGAAGAACTCCCAGAAATGTAGAGCCGGAGATAATTACTGATACCCAACACAAATATGAAATATTAATTTTTACTTGACCTCCAGTCTCTCTGACATCACAGGAATTCTGTGTGAACTCAGTGAGGTAGAATGTGTGTTAGAGCAACATGCTTAGGTATAAGAAGGTAAAAATCAGCTGATCCATATCAAGAATACTTTTAAATTGTTCTCAAAGATGTATTTTCTCTTAATTCCTTCACTATTTAAATTCAATTAGTCTACAGCTCTTATTGTACTGATCTTTTGATTCTTCCTGTGGGCTTCACTAAACCTAGAAAAATGCCGCAGCTTAAATAGGTAAAGGCAAGTAAAATACTGATATATCAGTTACAAGCTAAATGTTTTCGAACTAATATACTTTATTAAATAAAACAGTATCTCCTAGCAATGATAGAATATCTTATATTTACACTTAGACAACTGGTCTTTTTGTCTAATTCCTACATGTTCCAGCAAGTCTTCCTTGACCTTCATCCCCAAATCCACATAGACACCCTACTATAAAACTGAGTGAAAGCCCTTAAGTCACCTTATAGTGGAGGTCTGTCTGTCACCTCCAAAGCTAGCGGAGATGATGGAATTCCAGCTGAGTTATTTCAAATCCTAAAAGATGATGCTGTTAAAGAGCTGTACTCAATGTGCCAACAGATTTAGAAAACTCAGCAGTGACCACAGGACCGGAAAAAGTCAGTTTTCATTCCAATCCCAAAGAAGGGCAATGCCACAGAAAGTTCAAACCACCTTAAAGTCACGCTCATCTCACATGCTGGCAAGGTAATGCTCAAAACCCTTCAAGCTAGGCTTTACCAGTAAGCGAGCCAAGAACTTGCAAATGTACAAGCTGGATTTAGAAAAGGCAGAGGAAACAGAGATCAAATTGCCAACATCCGCCGGATCCCAGAAAAAGCAAGGGAATTGCAGAAAAACGTCTACTTCTGCATCACTGACACCCTAAAGCCTCTGACTGTATGGATCAAACCTGGAAAATTCTTAAAAAGATGGGAATACCAGACCACCTTACTTACCTAGTTCCTGAGAAACCAGTATGCAGGTCAAGAAGCAATAGTTAGAACAAGACATGGAACAATGGACTGGTTTCAAAACTGGGAAAGGAATATGTCAAGGCTAAACATGGTCTCCCTGCTTATTTAACTTCAATGCAGAGTACACTGTGTGAAATGCTGGGCTGGATGAATTACAAGCTGGAATCAAGACCACCAGGAGAAATATCAATAATATTTGATATCAAATATCTCAGATACACACAGATGATAACACTCTAATGGCAGAAAGCAAAGAGGAATTAAAAAGCCTCTTGATGAGGGTGAAAGAGGAGAGTGAAAAAACAGGCTTAAAGCTCAATATCCAAAAAACTAAGATCATGGCATCCGGTCGAATCACCTCATGGCAAAGAGAAGGGGAACAAGTGGAAGCAACGACAGATTTTATTTTCTTGGAATCCAAAATCACTGAGGACAGTGACTGCAGCCATGAAATTAAAAGACGCTTGCTCCTGGGAAGAAAAGCTATGACAAACCCACACACCATATTAAAAAGCAGACCTTCCCCGACAAAGGTCTGTATAGTCAAAGTAAAAATTTTCCACTAGTCATGTACAAATGTGAGAGTTCACGAATGTGAACTATCAAGAAGGCTGAGCACTGAAGAATTGATGCTTTTGAATTGTGGTGCTGGAGAAGACTCTTGAGAGTCCCCTGGACTGCAAGGAGATCAAATCAGTCAAGCCTAAAGGAAATCAACCCTGAATATTCATCGGAGGGACTGATACTGAACCTAAAGCTCCAATACTCTGACCACCTGATGGGAAGAGCCAACTCATCAGAAGAGACTCTGATGCTGGGAAAAACTGAGGGCAGGGGGAGAAAGAGCCAAGAGAGGATGATGGTTGGATGGCACTGCCGACTCAATGGACATTAATCGGAGCAGATTCCAGGAGACAATGAAGGACAGGGAAGCCTGGCGTGCTGCAGTCCATGGGGTTATGAACAACAGTCGGCCTCCTTAAGGGACTGAGGGTTCCTGAAGTCAGGAACCTACTTTTCTTTTCCTTAGCACAGCACAGAGTAGATCAAAGGTGCTCAACTGATGAAAGAATAAATTAGGCTGTGATCTAAGCCACCTCACAGGAGCTGCCACGTCCGTATTTTTTGGACTGTAAGTTATAACCTGACCGCCAGCTCTCTTCCTCAAGGTGCCTGTGCTGGCACTGGCAGCTGGAGCAGGGCTGGCACAGGCGGCACAGCTCTCACCATCAGCAACCTCCCGCACACCTACCACAGTGCTTTCGGGTCCACCCCCGACTCTGTACCTCCAGAGAAAACAATAAGGAAGTTCATCTCAAGAATGTCTACGCATACTGATAACACACGACCTACAGACAATGATGAAAGAATGTGTTTTTCAGCCTCTTTTAGGAGTCCTCATACTCCTCAATGATACAAAAGGTAACTATATGGAATAGAAAAGAGGAATGTGGCTTTAGACAGAATTAAGAGACAAAAGAAAGAGCAAATCACCTCCCCAGAGAACCCTTCAGCCCCAACCAAGCTCCCAGTCAGAGGGAAAAAGCAGAAAACCTGGGACAATGCCCAGCAATCTGTGCTTTAATAAGCCCTCCAGGTGACTCTGATGCAACTCCAGTGTCTGAGCTACTGTTCTAAGTTACTTGTTCATCTACTAGGGCAAAGAACAGATGTCAAATTTTTAAGGAAAATTAAAGAATAAAAAATTTTAGTTTGAGGAAATTATACCTATCAACCCAATTTCTCCCAAGAATTCAGAAAGTTCACCAATAAATCATTCTAGTAGTACACTCTAACTCAGTTCATGGAGAACAGACTGAGATCCACTCTAACTTACAAATAATTTCAATTGAATGTAGGTTAATGACCAAAAAAAAGGAGCAAATGCATAATCCGGGGTGTCTCAAGTATATTGCAGTCACTTGATACTATTTTATTTCGACTGAAGGAACCAAAGCACTCTGCCGATCAGAAGGCGTGGCTGGATTCCACCAGATGAACGCACTACAGGGACGTCTGGGCGTGCTCCACACGCCAGCAGAGGCGCCAACACTCCCCACTCGTCTGGGCAACAACAGCTATCGTTACAGCAGAAGACTTCAGCTCACGATGAATGTTCTGTGAAAGCAGTTTTAGTAAAGCTAGCAGATTGGGAGCTATGTATAAAATTTTAGCTCACAATAACATACCCTCTACTAATCATCAGGTCATCGTCTGCTCTGCCCTCATGAGTATAGGATCTGCTCTTGTTGGCATGATCATTCCCCCAGGACGATGAGCTGGAAGAACACTTTCATATTAAAGGTGGAGATGGAATTTGAAAAGCTAACACAGGTAGGTACTTTCATAGGAGAAACAGGAGCTCAAGACACAGGGTGGCTCCCCCTCCCAACAGAGGAGGGCTGCAGTCTCTCGGGCCTGGAACCCAGCAGGCTCACATGGAAATACTACCATGGTCTTGACTTGGTTGACAGTATCTGAGCTGTATTTAGAAGTTAAAATCACCTCAAATTTATCCCAAAATTGGCAGAAAAAAAATTTTTAGAAAGGAGTACTGGCTATTCCTTAAATGGCCTAACAAGTTACAAATCACTCTGTTCTGATTTCCCAGTTAAAAAATCACGAAAACTATTACATCTACTACACTCCAGTCACTGAGGACGCAGCAAACAAGGCTTCTGCCCTCATCTCTGCTTAAATTCTAATGAAGAAAGCTCAGGAAAATGACAAATGAGCAAATAAACGCCAGCACCTTGGAGAAAATAAAACCATTTCTAAGTGGCAGGGGGTGTTTTAGGTGGAACCCAGGTGGGGCAGGGAAAAGCACCGGGGAGAACCGGAGAGCGAGCACAGGCAAAGGGCAGGTACAAAGCTGGGAGGAAGGCCCAGCAGAACCCCGTGCAGCTGGAGCAAAGGAGGCGGTCAGAGGGCAGGAGGCAGGCCAGGGAGGTTCCCAGAAAAAACAATGCTGACAGGGGGCCTCCAAACCCTGGCTGAGACCTAGGCATTAACTCTCAGTGAGAAAACAGTAGGGATGGGAGCTGAGTGGTAAAGGCCTCTGCTGGTTGCTCTTATGAAGAAGAGCAGCACTAATTAAGCAACTAATAATTTGGGAGGATGAGAGAAAAAGCAGTTAAGAGACCACAGCAATAAATGAGAGGAGAGATGGATACTGGTGGCCCGCAGTAGCAGAGCCGGGGAGAAGGGGTTGAGTTCAGGGGTCCTTTCAGAAGGTTTTGCTGACAAACAGGATTTGCTAACACTGTGTGGAAGAAAGGGGTCTCAGATATGCTTGCAAATGGAAGAAGGGAATCAGAAGTTATGGAGGTGACTGGGGGGCTGTTTTTCCCCACCCCTCTGCCCTGGGAACATGTTCCTGTGAGCCGGGGGTCTGTGGGAGGTGAGCCTAGGGGCTGAAGGGCCAGGGGCACTGCTGACCTTCGTGGACGGCATGAAATAGGCGCTGCCCGTGTTCACTGCATGTAAGCCATCACCTGCAGAGACTTAAACACCCTGCTGGAACCTCCCCCAGCCACGCCCCAACCCGCGCTTTTAAAAGTCTCTTCAGGTGATTCCTAGAGAAGGAAATGGCAACCCACTCCAGTATTCTTGCCCGGAGAATCCCATGGATGGAGGAGCCTGGTGGGCTACAGTCCACGGGGTTGCAAAGAGTCGGACACGACTGAGCGACTTCACTTCAAGACCACAGGAAAGTCAGGTTTTGGTAGGGGCTGTGGGGGAAGGAGTTTGGTTTGGTCGTGTTTGAGGTATCTGTTAAAAAGAGTCCAAGTAGAGATGTCTAGGCAGCCGGACACAAGGTCCTGGAGGTCAGGTCCAGGCTGGATGTACACACTTGGGAGCTGGGGACTAGTGAGAGGTCAAACCACAGGACCAAGTGAAATCTCCTAGGGAGGAAGTACAGAGGGGCCAAGGGGGCCCAGGTATTTAGAGCTCCAGATGATGGAACAGCAGCTGAGGACACCAGGAGGAGCAAAGAGTAAGGAAGGAGGCGAAGCAAGAGTAAATCAGGGACCCGCGTTTCAGGAAGGAGGCCTGGCTGGGCACAGGCTGCGGGGCTCATCAGGCAGATCTCTGAGGGTCCGGGCCGCTGTGAGCCTCTTTTGGAAAGGACAAAGAATCTCTGAAACAGACATGATGTCTTGAAACATGAGCTCACGGGGAAAGAACTAGATGGCAGAAAGGAATATAAAGAATCATGAGTAAAGAGAGTCCTAAGTTCTTTCCATTTGTTTAAAATAAGAGAAAGAGAGTCTAAATTTCAGGTACCAGAAAAGATATCTGTAACATTCAGAGGGTGGGAATAGGTCAATTTGAGACCAGCATGCTTTGAGAGTTTTTAAGGATCTTTGTTCTGTTGTTTTTAAATAAACAGATTTACTAGTTATCAGGAAGGGACTAAAATCACCTGAGTATGCTGATGGACAGAATTCCAAAGTGTCTGTACAAGGCTTTGCCCCGTTTTCACAGGTGTCACAAAAGTGACACAACCGGGCAACTGTCAGTGTGCTCTGGGACGGGACACCTTCCCTTACCCCTACCCGCCCCTGGGGTTTCTTCTTGTCGTTATTCAGGCTCCTCTGTCCATGGGATTTCCCAGCAAGAATAATGGAGTGGCTTGCTTTCCTCCTCCAGGGGATCTTCCCCACCCAGGGATTGAACTTGTGTCTCCTGCATTGGCAGGTGGGTTCTTTACCACCAAGTCACCAGGGAAGCTCACCAGGGTGTTTACCTGACACTGAAGCAACAGGAAGGGGTTCACTGGACCAGTACAGGTAGGGAAGGATGCCCGTGCTTCAGATTCTACTGTCAAATGTAAAGGGCTTCCCCTTGTAGCTCAGCTGGTCAAGAATCTGCCCACAGTGCAGGAGCTGCTGCTGCTGCTAAGTCGCTTCAGTTGTGTCCGACTCTGTGCGACCCCATAGACGGAAGCCCATCAGGCTCCCCCGTCCCTGGGATTCTCCAGGCAAGAGTACTGGAGTGGGGTGCCATTGCCTTCTCCACAGTGCAGGAGACCGGGGTTCAATCCCCGGGTTGGGAAGAGCCCCTGGAGAAGGGAAAGTATTCTGACCTGGAGAATTCAAATGTAAAGAAAAGGGCACACCACTCATGATGATACAAAACTCACCAGAAAAATGCTAAAACAAGAGATGCATTTAAAGAGAAGAGCATTTAAAGAATTCTTTAGAGTTGTGTTTAAAGAGGAAAGTTTGATCACATTTTAATACCACTAAGGTAAAAAGCACGCACACACACATACCCCTATCATGAATTCCAAATCACCAACAGAAAGCAATGGCTGTTTTGGGGGAACAGGATTAATATAAAAAAGACTTTTCCCCAAAACATTTACAGTGAACCTATTTCTTTATAATTGGAAAAAAAACAAACAGCCCACTCCATCTAATACTTGAAATTCAAGTTTCCAAAGAAAGCACCGAGTTGCCTCATCAACAGTGTGTCCAGTGAGGGACCCTCAGCAAATGCCAACATGCTTCCAGACTCCCACTGTCAGAGTGTCCTTTATGCACACTCACAAGGACCCAAACTGTTCATGCCTTTGAACTCAGCTGCTCATCTCCAATTTGAGAACTCTAGTTTCAGTTCTTTTTCACTTAAAACTTTTGGACAGGAATTTTTCATTGAATATCCTAAATACAAATCCGGATTTTTAAAAATCTGTTATAAAAATGAAAACATCAATTCTGAAAGACTACCAAAAATTTTGACGCAATTTTGGTAACATCACCAAGAACTCTCTAACCAGTTTCTAACTGAACTTGTCTGAAGGTAGTTTATCTTAGAGAAATTATCCATTGACAAGGAAACAATTTCCCAAGTGGCTGAAATGAAAAAATTGACACGTTTTTAAAAGCAGGCTCTAGCTTGCTAGAGGACTTTTGAAAATCTTTACTGAGAAAAAGCAGAACAAACATTTTTCATGTGATTCAGTTACAATTTGCTAAGGAAACAATTCAATACACCAAACAGTTAACAGTCTTATTTTGGAGAAAGAGATTACAAGCAATTTTTTGACTGTTACATGACATATTCTTCAAAAGGTTTGACTTTTCAAAATGAGCATATACTACTTTTGTAATAAAGAATAAGTATAAAAAGGAAAATAAAACAGATCTCACAGAAATCCTTCTGCATCATCCATGTGTATGTAAGTTAACGCCAATTTCTAAAACTTTACTCACAGCCATTAAAACCAGACTTCTAGGCAGATGGGAAGTGAAAAAATGTCACTGAAATCCTTCTACAAGTTTTCAATGCTTGTGGACTCTGATGCTCACACTGTCACAACGCCAGACTTCCAGGAGCTTTATATTTCAAATAAGCACAAGAAGACAAACACAAATAAAAGGCATAGAAATGAAAGAAAGCATGGTCCAAAGAAGAAACAGCAAGCAGACACGCACCCCAAAAGAACAAAGAGCACACCCCAGCTCTGCCGTCAGCGCGCCCAGCAGACTGCCCGATACGTGCTTCCGCGTTTCTCCTTCACGGTGTTCATCACAACCGTACTCACTTCTTCATGTGTTCCTCGATGACGCCTGCCTCTCCCACACAGCGAGACCAAGGTGAGGCACACCTTCCTATCACTGGAACCCATCACAAGGCCCAGCACGGCACAGGTCCACGCGCACCGCACCCCTTCTCCAGCCGCAAACCTAACTGCTACATATCGCTTATCCGTTCTTTCAAGTCTGAAAGGACAACAGGGCTCTATAACATACCTGCCGAAGAATTTCTGTCAGCCTTTGTCAACGGCTATTCCAAACTCACTTGCATCCAACATATAGCTGAGGTTCCACGGAATCCTCCAGTAATAATTCACGCAATGAGACCACCTGAAGCCTCGCAAAGCCACCAGAAGCGTCTGGGGTCACTGCTCCGCCACTGTTCAGACTTTAACGCAGTTGGTCAGGGTAACCGTGCATTGCCAATGTCAGAAAACTACCAGGAAAGCGGCCACACCTGTAACCTTAAAACGTGCTCCTGTCAACACTGCCAGAAAAAAATCTCAAGAATTCAGATGACCTGTCAGAGTTCAACCAGTGGTAGTGCTAGAAATCTCAGGGATGGTTATTCTCCTAAATTCAGCAGAAAGCCCTCACCTAGGGCAGGGCGCTGCTCCAAATCTGGAGTTGTCATGCAGATTCCGTGCTCACCGGGCATCTAGCACCAAAGAGCAAAGAATGGGTCTTTACACGTGTAAAAGAGCTATTAAAAAAGTATCATTTCTGCTTTTCTCTTCCAGCTTTTGTACAAGCTCATATGCATCTTGCTTCAGTCAACTCAACAGCTTTCTCAAGCAGTCTCAGGAGGCGAAACCCCACTCAGACCAGCAAGAGGATGGTGCCTGAAGGCAGCAGTTCCCCACCAATGCACAATAATACTCCAGCCACCCGGTCAGGATAAAAGGATAGCTAGAGATGGCGTCACTAATCCTGCTAGTGGAGTCAAAGTCGCTCAGTCGTGTTCGACTCTTTGTGACCCCATGGACTGTAGCCCACCAGGCTCCTCTGTCCATGGGACTCTCCTGGCAAAAACACTGGAGTGTGTAGCCGTTCCCTTCTCCAGGGGATCTTCCCGACCCAGGAATGGAACCAGGTTACCGGTTGCAATAACTTCTCGAAAGGGCTGGAAAATGGTTGCCAAAGATAGCTATCATGTCTTAATCTGGAACTTGTGAATGTTAGTTTACAAGGAAAGAGGTCTTTGGAGATATGATTAAATCAGATTTTTGAGATGAAAGAGATTATCACGGTGGGCCGTAAATGTCATCACAAGTGATCTTAAAAGGGAAGGGCAGAGGGAGATTTGACACCACATACACTTTGAGAAGACGAAAAGACTGGAGAGAGGCAGCCACAGGCAAAGGAACGCACGGACACCAGACCCTGGGGGAGGCCAAGAACAAGGCTCTCTGAGAGCTTCCGGAGGGAGCCCCACCCAGCCCCTGACTCCGGTCCACTGGAGCTGTGAGAGAAGACGCGTCTGCTGTTACAAGCCACCACCTCTGTGGTATTTTACAGCACACCCAGGAAAGCAATACGGAGACCGTGAAAAGGTAAACCGAAGTGTACATGCATTCCAGCTAGACTCCAGAAAGGCATGAAATTCCAACACATTACAGGAGATGTTAAGCACCTTTAAACAGTTGTTAAAATACATTTTTAAGAGTCATTTCCCCCTTCAACTGCAGGTATCAACATAGCTACAGAGAGAGCTGTATGGATTGTGAAGATACAATTGGTGTCTCAACTAAACATCGAATTACTCATGCACTGTTAACCAAGACCTTCCTTAGAAGCATCATACTGAACATTACATATTTATATATGTTTACAACAAGAGGTGAAAATTAAACCTGTTAAATTTTTCATTTAGCAGACCATTTTAAACAGCAAAAGAGCCACCACTGGTAGGTCTACAATCAGATGTTTACAACACTTAACACTTATTCGGCCACTGATCTACAGCTGAGCATGTAAAACTCCTCATTACAGAAAATACTGCTTCAAAGCACCTTATTTACGTACACCATATGTATCACAACAAAGGATTCTACGTAAGAAAGATTTGTGCCTCCAACTGTCTCGGCAGCTACCTCTAAAGGTTTTAGCTGATGTGGTTGCCGAGGGAAGTTCTGCCCCCAATCTCCTTCCCTATTTCTCCACATTTGCTCCACCTGCTCACCTAGGAGTGCCCATAAACAAAATCAAGGACGCTTCCTTTGTTACCCTCCTCTCTGGGACCCAAACCGCATTTTACTCTTCTATCAACAGATGACACCTAGTGGCAAGACCCTGTAAGCACAGTCCACAGTTCCCGAGAAGCTCTGAGGGAAGTAGAACAAAGACTCATCGATTCTTATGGGCAAAGACAAGGGTGAGAAAAATAAAAAACGTGGATCCTGGGCTGAGTCCAAGTCTTGAGCCAAGACTGAGGCTGCCGGGTGGCAGACTGGGCAGAGGGCAACACACACCCCGGGGCGAGCTGTGGCTCGGGAGGGCGCAGAGCGCCCGGGGCCCACCCTGGCCCCAATTCATTACTCTCCAGCAATGTGACCACAGAGAAGTCACTCAACCTCGCTAATGTCTCATTAGTAAAAGGAAGAGAAGTCCCGCACAAGGATTAAATGAGCAGAAACTGCTATTACAATGGTCTCCAAGTATCTCCTCTTTTCATGTAACTAAGGAAGAAACAGAAAAGACCAGGCATGCTGATATACATTCACAAAACTTTCAAGAATCAAACAAAGTTCCCCGTTCCTCATCCTACCATAATCCCCACAAGGAAAAAAAAAAAAAATCACACCTCATCCATTAGAAAAAGTATAAAGTTTCAAGAAAATAAAAAGGAGCAAGGCGCTCATTTATGATAGAGTTGAGATCAGCTCTGCTTTTCCTATTGCTCCTGAAGAGGAGTGTGACTTCCGGCAGCAATGTATTATTAAACATCACTGAATATACCTCACATGTTAACAGTCAGAGGAACTATAGATTTGGATACAATAGAATGAATATACTTTGTTGTGTATCTGATAAAACATTATCTTTCTTACTATAACTCCATTTCTTAAAACAATAATACTTCCTCCATCCACTTGCTGTTGTTTAGTCACTAAGTTGAGTCTAACTCTTTGTGACCCCATGGACTGTAGCCAGCCAGACTCCTCTGTCCATGGGATTTCCTAGGCAAGAATACTGGAGTGGGTTGCCATTTCCTTCTCCGGGGGATCTTCCCAACCCAGGGATCAAATCCTGTCTCCTGTGTTGGCAGGTGGATTCTTTACCACTGAGCCACCAGAGAAGCCTTCCCTTTCCCCTAGTGCTTCCTAAATTAACTTTATCATGTAACTGTCATGCCCCGTAAAGTAGGTACTTTATTTCCCCCCCCAGTTATACAGATGAAAGACTAGAGAATATGCTCAACTATACTCACAGGAAGTATCCCACTAGTGGAAAAGCATGTGACTGGAGGCAGAGAGACCACTTAAAAGAATTAAATGCAAGGAAAAGTAGCAGTAGATGGGAAGAGAGGAAAGGTTTCATGTTTCAAATACAAGCTTGGTAAGACTTAGTGAGAAATCAGATACAGGCGCTGAGGGACAGAAAGGAACTCACGTCAGAGGTCTCTAGTTGGAACACAAGTTTTAGCTGGGGAGACTGCAAGATGGCCATTAACTGCATTAGGGACTGAAAAAGGAACACATTTGCAGGAAAGATGAGAAAGTCTGGACTTGCTAAATTTGAGGGAGGGGCAGTACCCAGCGTCCTAAGATGCTGAAACTCAGGAGAGAAGCGGCTGTGAACAGAGTAATAAACGGCGCTGCACTCCTGTTTTCTGGCCTGAAGGGATCCCATGCGCACAGGAGCCTGGCGGGCCACAGTCCATGGGGCCACAGAGAGCTGGACGAGACTGGGCGGCAGCGCGACAGGAGCCTGCAGCTCAGCAAGCAATTCAACGCTGTCTAAGCCACAGACTTGCCACTTCTTGACAAAGTAATATGCTACCAACACATGACACCAAAAAGAAGACTTTCTGAGCTTTATCATGGCCACTGAAATAAAAGCGGAGTGATGAGAAAAGAAAAGAAGCCAGAAGCACACACTGGCATCCTGAGAGGCAGACAGGCCTTGCACAGGAGCACCCAACTCACAGTGTTTGGGGGTGCGGGCTGCTCAGTGTGCACCGGTGCCGGACACACAGCTGAGCGAGCGTCCGCTCAGACACGAGCGGGGAGCCGAGCACCACAGGGGCCACCTGGCTGCTCGCACTATGGTCCAAGAACTGTGCCAATAACTTCATATGTATCATATCATTTATCCCTATCACAGTACCTTCCATATACAATAGGTCTTTAATATTCACAAACACAATAAAATAGCAAATTATACAACACAATTTGTAACATAAAACATTAAAAGTATACAATAACTTATAAGACTATTATCTCCCTCATTTCACAAATAAGAGGAAGCCTTAAGAGAATGAGAAAAAACAAAAGGCCACGTTAAAAGACTACATATACACTCTTGACCATACAAGAAAGCAATGTAAGCCTGACTCAAACAAAATTTTAAACATATTTTGCCTCATAGGTGATGAGGAAGACCCTAAAACAAAACAGACATGGCTCCTGGTTTCACAGAGCTCAGAGTGCAGCATGAGACGAGTGACAAGCAGGTATGAAACGGTGAGTTCTGGTAAGAGCGATAAAGGAGACAAGCAGGATACAGGAGAGACTAACGTGGGGCAAACCTCCAACTGGAGGATCACCAAGGAGAAACCAAACAGCGCGAATACAGAGGCCCAATCCCCTTTCTGGATCAAAGACACTCTGGTGTCTATTTACACCCACAAACAAATGTTTTCTGAGGCAACTGGCTTGGTCTAAATCCTCCTCTGAATGAGGTGTCTTTTTGTCTCTTTTTTGAGGGGAAGGGAGAAGCGGGTTTGTATCTGGCCTCTCTAGCTCCAGCGTCTACTGGCTAAAGGATCAGCCCCCTTTACTCTTCAGCAGGTGGGGGGGGGGAGGGGGTTCCATCTTCCTAACAGTAAGTTGGTTTTCTTGCCAAATATACATATCCCTTCACAACATGCAACATAAGGGCTTTTCTTGAAAATACTCTTCAGAGGTTAAACTGTATCAGATATTTCACCTTGTTAAAAATGAGACAGACAAAATGACTCATTCTGCAGACGGAGAATCAACTCCATCCAGTATTCAACAAGAAACTACCCGGAGCCACTAGGCACTGTTCGTGGTGCTGGAATACTGCTTGCATCCAGGAAACACTAGAGGGCGCACGAGAGTTTCAGCTTTCGGGAAACTGCACAAGGCAACTACGGAGCGGGGGACCTTTGCAAAACCAAAGGGAAGCCTGAGAAAGCCAGGTATCTGATGAGCAGACAGAAAGAGAGCAGAACAGAAGCAGAATGACCTCCACCTGAAGGGCTCTTCTGCCTTAGACCCGAGAGGCAATCCTAGTGTCACAGAGATCTACAGACCGGGTGCTCCTATAAAGACGCCCAAGTCAGCTGTTTGTTTCAATCTGGGGAACCTAACAAGGGTTCCCCAGATTGGCAACACTATGAGCTAGGTGATACAGGTATTATCACTACAAATGAGATGGCTGAAGCTCAGAATGAAGTTGCCTTCCTCAAGTCAAGCTGCCTTAAACAGTTAGCGTGGGTCTAGAACTCGAGCGTCCTGGCTTAAGTCTGGGAGGACTACTTCCAGACTGAAGTCACATGTGCATCACCCACAAAGAGGCTTATCATTTGCTCTTTTGTCTGTGTGCTCTCATAATACAGAAAATAGGACATCCTGCAGAAATGCAATTGACAAATAGGAGCCACAGAGAGGTGGGAGCCATACAGACCTTAAGAATCAAACTTCTGGGATCCCCGTCTCCAAATTCTAAAACCCGACTGACTGTAAGCTGTGTGTGTCCTCGCTGAGCCATGTCTGACTCTTTGCAACCCCATGGACTGTAGCTCACCAGGCTCCTCATGGGATCTTCCTGGCAAGAATACTGGAATGGGTTGCCACTTGCTTGTCTAGGGGATCTTCCTGACCCAGGAATTGAACCTGCATCTCCTGCACTTTTATCTCTCCTCTCTTTACCACTGGGCCACCAGGGAAGCCTGACTGTAAGCTGTACCATCAACTTAATAATATTTCAAAACAAGGAGGAAAGACTATGTAAACCAGTTGGAGAAATGGCAAAGTGATTAAGTTAGCTCTTAGAAGTGAGAAAATGGATGGTGATTAAGTGTAAGAGAGTACACTTTAGAATTGCAAGTGATGTCAGAGATCAATGTTTAGCTATTTTACAGATGAAGAAACTAAGGCTTGGCTCCATCAATGCTTTAAACAAATAAGGAGGAGCAGACTGGAACACAGGTATCGATTATTACTCCAGTGGCCCTTCATCCAGCCCCGGAAATGTCCGTCTAGCTATACTATGAAATTATGCACGTCCTCAGAGAAGACCATGCAGTGCTTGCATCTGCGTCTGTCTCACGCAGACACTGCCAGCCCCCAATGTGGCTGGCACGGGAGACAGAGGCAGTGAATGACCAAAGTCCTCCAGTGGCCCCAGGAGCCCTTCAACCCAATGGGAGGAAAATCATGAAGCAAAACATAATTCAGAGCATCAATGACTATCTAAATCAGTGACTTTTTTCCATTCAGAGAGAATATTTTAGAATTAACACAAACAATTCTGCTTCCATCACCAACTATATAGACAATATATCCACTGCCTCTGAGCAACATGGGGATCAAAAGAAAAGTGTTATTTTTAAACTAGACATTAATGTGGGTTTAGAAAAACAAAGTAATGAGTCTTTCCTGCACAGATGGATTCTCTCTATTCCACACCTTTAAAATAGTAAAGTCCTGTAAAGCAAGTTAAGTAAGATGTGCATGACTAAAATTTGAGGACGTGTCTGTTGAATAAAACAAGATACATTTGTAAGTGAAAAGTTACTCAGACTTTCTGTAATCTGATTTGGACAAAGACAAACTCCAGTCACATTAGTAGAAAAATACAGAGTTAAGATATTGGTTAAACATGACCATTTCCTCTCAACCAACACTTATAATCTACTGCTAAGTCGCTTCAGTCGTGTCCGACTCTGTGCGACCCCAGAGAAGGCAGCCCACCAGGCTCCCTCGTCCCTGGGATTCTCCAGGCAAGAACACTGGAGTGGGTTGCCATTTCCTTCTCCAATGCATGAAAGTGGAAAGTGAAAAGTGAAAGTGAAGTCGCTCAGTCGTGTCCGACCCTTAGCGATCCCATGGACAGCCTACCAGGCTCCTCCATCCATGGGATTTTCCAGGCAAGAGTACTGGAGTGGGGTGCCATTGCCTTCTCTGTCTAATCTTCTAGGAAACACCAAATTACGGGGAAAGGGCTTATAGTAAGAACTAAAATAAAACCAGATTTGTAAAGGGTTTTTTTTTTTTTTTGAGGGGGGTTGGGGGGAATGGAATGTAGAAT
Organism: Oryx dammah; assembly: GCF_014754425.2. Taxonomy (NCBI): domain Eukaryota; kingdom Metazoa; phylum Chordata; class Mammalia; order Artiodactyla; family Bovidae; genus Oryx; species Oryx dammah. The sequence goes on from NW_024070199.1 coordinate 44,138,398, forward strand.
TGATAGAATTTAAAGAAAGTTGTGAAACTTGCCTAAGCCCAGTGGAACTCCTGACTTGTTCACTAGGACCCTTCCTTGTACAGCTTGTTCCATGGAGCTCGGTCATGAAACCACAGGGTTCAATTCATATTTCATGCTTAAGAGCTTCAGAGTATGTTTTTTAAGATTTCGAAGTTGACAGTCTATCCAAGAAAAGTTACTTTTCAAATCACTGTTTAATGGTTAGAACTCCTGATACTTGAAATTTAAAGTGCACTGGCTAGCTTTACACAGTAGTAGATTTAATTGCTTTTTATTGCAATTAAAACCATATCCTACACCCAGACACATCAGCAAATACATTTTCCCTCCAAATAAAAAGTAACTAAAAATCAGGCCAAAAAACTGAGTTACATCTTTACACATAAAACTTCTACTGCACAGAGCTCCACCTGAGACACAGCTATCCACGCTCTCTTCCTTCATTTCCTCAGTGTATCTGTGGAACTAAGATACACAGTGGAACAAAGACACACAGTCCCCATCTTTAACAATGTGTGGAAAACTTAGCAATTAGTGTTCCAGGGCTGACAGAAACCTGTAGCTCCTGCCCACCAAATAAGGATTTTATGAGAGGAGAGAAAGTAAAGCTCATACAAGGCAGGCAGCACAGGATAACAGAATCGACAGCATGTGTCTGAAAGGATTTGCTTTCCTAAGCCGTGTGAAGGGCATTCCTGTGGACGGGGAGCTGCTACCATGCTACACACACAAGTGACTCTGCAACACAATCCGGGCACACGCTCATGTCCTACAAGGCCACAAACACACTCTAACAGAAACCAGATTCAATCCCAGATACATAGGACCCAAGGGAAAACGTGTAAGCCAACCTGCCCCACCCACAAAGCTCAAAGCTCAAAGACACAAGCCACCTGCAGCCCCTTCCTTCACGTGCATATTCCGCTCGACCCCCACACTGCCCACTGCTATTTGCTTCCGGTGTGGAGAGTTCAAAACATAAGCACTTCAGCATGCACAAGAAGATGAATGAAAACACAGGCAAGACAGCACTGGGAAATGACTTTTGAGTTTAGTTTCAAAGTTTATGGGTAAAAAATTAAGCCCTACTTTCTTCTCCTCTTGAAGAGTAAATATCCCCATTATAACTTTCGCTCTCAAACTAAGGGGTTTTGAGACGACGACAACGTTGTAATAATAGTAGAATGCAGGTATTTTGAAGAGCTACATATAAATCACCAAGCTATATTAATAAATTACTATTTTTCATCAAGTGTCTATTGAGCACCTGCTCTGAGCAGAGAAGATAACTCAATAAGCTACCAAAAAGACAGGCCGGGCAGGTAGATAACCAAATTCAATGTAACAACTGCTCAGGGAACACACAGGAGGTATGCCTTCTAACCTGAGGGCTGTCTCTGCACCTGTGTAAGAGCTCTGGCTGGTGTGGAAGAGGTACCCAGAAGGTCACACTCTCATGAGGCCCTTCTGAGGAGTGTCATTCTGGGGTCGGGAGTGCAGGAGTGCTGGGCAAGACATGATCAAAAGACAGCAGAAGGGGAAACTGCTGGGGCTTGAGCTCCGACCTTAGAAGACAGTGCTGAGTGATTAGAAACTGGAAAAAGGGCCTGAGTTCCCACATGAGCTGGGATCAAAGCGTTTGTGGACTTTAATCTTGGAATCTAGTGAGCCCCACAGTGACAGGACCACACCTGTGGTGAAGGGATAAACATTTGGCTACAAAGTAAACTTGTGTCTTATACCAAGTAACTCTTCAATTTGCTGGTAGGTACAAATTATCCGTGATGATTTCAGGCAAAACTGATTCCCCCCAGTTGCTCAGTCCTGTCGGACTCTTTGCCCATGAATCACAGCACTCCAAGCCTCCCTGTCCATCACCAACTACCGGAGTTCATGAAAACTCACGTCCATCGAGTCGGTGATGCCATCCAGCCATCTCATCCTCTGTCGTCCCCTTCTCCTCCTGCCCCTAATCCCTCCCAGCATCAGGGTCTTTTCCAATGAGTCAACTCTTCGCATGAGGTGGCCAAAGTATTGGAGTTTCAGCTTTAACATGAGTCCTTCCAATGAACACCCAGACTGATGTCCTTTAGGATGGATTGGATCTCCTTGCAGTCCAAGGGACTCTCGAGTCTTCCCCAACACCACAGTTCAAAATCATCAATTCTTCGGCGCTCAGCTTTCTTCACAGTCCAACTCTCACATCCATACAACCATAGCCTTGACTAGACGGACCTTTGTTGGCAAAGTAATGTCTCTGCTTTTTAATATGCTATCTAGGTTGGTCATAACTTTCCTTCCAAGGAGTAAGCGTCTTTTAATTTCATGGCTGCAATCACCATTTGCAGTGATTTTGAAGCCCCCAAAATAAAGTCAATGCTTACACTTGGACAATTAATCACCAAAAGTTATAGGCGTGTTCTTACTATTAAAGACCAAAGGGGGAAGGGAAAAAAAAAGCTTCAGCTGGCAACTGTTTCCATTAATGATCTTATTAAGCCATGCTCCACTGTACTTTATATCAAAACGCTTTACATCTGAAAAAGGTCCTGATGAAAAGCAGCACAATCACAACCAATCAATTCCTCTCCGTCCTACTCTAAATAAAGATCCCCCCCACCTCCACCCGCCGCCAGAGAGAATTTCGTTTGGCAAGTTCTGAAAAACTTAAATTTCAAAGAACACACGTTCGCCTCCTCGGTATTCTTAAAAAAGTTACCCCTACTCAATGGGTCGGAAGCCAGAGCTCCAAAACTGGGTCAAAGGAACCCAAACCGACAAAGAGTGACTTTCTCTGGGTCCCAAGTGCTTCTATACCGTCCCAACAAGTCGGGTCCAGTTGTAACCTTCTTCACGTTTCCCCCAATCGCACAGTTGGGGCTGACGCGGCTCATCATCTCCCAGGATGTAGGGGACCGTGTCCTCGGGACCCGAGACGCCGACAGACCGAGGGGGACCGGGCCGAAGCGCACGGGGCGGGGGGAGGCCGGGGCCAGGGAAGCCAGCCCGGGCCAAGGTGCCGGGGCTGCCGTCAGGAGAAGGCACGGAGCGGGGCGGAGGACGGGCCCGGGAGGAGACCAGGAGTGAGGCTCCAGCCCAAACAAAAACAACCCGAAGTTGAGCGCGGCGGAGACAGCAGATTGGGCGAGACGGTTCACGGCTGCCCATTGGAGAAGAGGGAAAACAGAGTCCCCCAATCGCGAGCGGCGGGGCTGCTCCCCTCGTGCGGCCGCGGGCCGGCCCGGCGCTGCCCGGCGGCCGCTACCGCTCCCTTCCGGCCGCGGCGCCCACTGCAGGGCCCGCGCCCCCCG
>NW_024070199.1:44142129-44217998 GCF_014754425.2 Oryx dammah
CCCCGCCGCCCCGCCGCTGCGCCGCTGGGGGGGGGCCCCGCTCTGCCCAGCGACACTTCCTCGTCCCCCAAGAAAATTAATCACCAAAAATAATTCCACAGAAAAATGGGAAGAGTAAAATCCAAGATGGCGGCCCCCGCCGCAGCACCGCCCGCTCCATCCGCTGTCGGGAAATGAGTCCCAGCCGAGGCCGGAGCCCCCCGCCCCCACCGCGCCGCGCCCCCCGCGCCCCCGCGCCGCGGGCCTCACCTCGCCTCGCGCGCGGCCTCAGGGAATCCCGGAGGCAGCCGTTGGCCTGGCGACTCCGCGCCCCGGGTCCTGGCGCCGCGCGTGCCGTCTCCGGTGCCCGGGCGCCCTCACCTCATAGCCCCGGAGCCTCGCCGTCCGCGCCGCAGACGCGTCGCCGCCCCCGGTGAGCCGCTCGGACGCCGCCCGGGAACGGTGGAAGGACACGAAAAGGAGTACCCTCGGCCGAGCGGAGGGACACCACTTCAGCTCGCGCCTCTTCGGCCGCCTCTGTTGCTTTTACGGGACTGGGGGTTGGGTGGGGGTGGGGGAGGCGGAGAAACCCGAGAAAGAAATGAGTTCCCCCGCCGGCTGCTTCCCGCGGCGGAGGAACAAAAAAGCGAATTTTGAGAGGACCAGGCCAGTCGTCGCTTCGCTTCGCTTCGCTCGCAGCGGAGGGATTCGTATTGAGCTGTCGGAAAGGATCCCTCCGCCTCTCGCTGCCCTTTAAATCGCGGCTGGAGGCGGCGTCGCCGCGCGCCCCTCGGGCGCTACCTGGGCTTTAGGTCTCTCCGTGCGCTCGGGGTCTCGCGAGGCTGCTTTCCAACCCTCAGCCCCTGGCGTAGCAGCACCCGCCGGGGACCGCTTCTGAGCCGGGACGGGGGTCAGCGGTGGGGGACGGGCAGGCTTCTCGCCCGCTGCGCCTCCCGGGTGCGCCGAAACGAGGTGGCCCCCGTGGAGGCGAGCCTCTTTGTTGTGGGAGTGGGTGTCCTTGGGAGCAGATAACACCCTTCAAGACCGTGTGGGCAGCCCGAGTTCCACCGCCTCGTGTGGGAGGAAGCGGGACGTGAGCCTGCAACAACCGACCACTAGCTTCCTAGCATCAGCCGGCCATTTCTTGAGCACCTACTGTGCGTCGGGTTTTCGGAGAAACGGGTTTTGCCGATTCACTCTCTCGTTGGGCAATGCCGGTACCCAAGGATGCGGGCCCCCTCCTGGGTCTCAGGCTGGCCGGGAAGTTGTTGAGAGGCTCCCACGGGCCGGGCGCGCTGCCTCGCCCTCTGGATCCTGCCTGCGAGGTTGATGATAATGGCTGCAAAATAGCAATCCTGAGAGGAACATCTTTTCCTGGATACCAGGCACCATTCTCAAGCTTTGGTGCTCTATCTGGTTTACAACGACTCCCAGGAGGTGGGGACCGTTTTATCCCACTTTATACGTAGGGAGACTGAGGCATCAAGAGGTGAGGCGACCTCCAAAGTCAGTCAGGGCTTGAAGCAGAGCCCTTATCCTGATAAAAAGCGCAGAGGCCAAGAAGTTGAGGTTGCCACAAGCGGGCAGATGGCACGGTATTGGTTGCCTAAACGTCTCCGCCACCCGGAAGAGTGGACATGGGTATGGAAGGAAAAGGGAGTGGTTGAGAAAGGTGAGCCCGAGAAGTGCAGAAGCCCTGGGGCCGGAGTGAGGGAGGAGGTGGTAAAGAGCCCAGCTCGGTCCTGCAGAGAGGAGGCAGGCTGAGCAGGCGGATCCTTCTAGTCCAGGAAGAGCCCCGGGCCTTCCTTGGTTTCCTGCCATTCCCAGGGCCTGGCACAGAGTAGGCATGCCAGAAAAGTGGCTTCCGTGGACAGTGTCGATGACCACAAAGTCTGTGGTCCACCAAACAGCCACCACCAACACGACTGCTTACTTGATTTTCTCTCCCTCTTGACCTTGAGTGGCAGACATAGCGCTTATTATCCCCTTTCACAGATGCGAAATTGAGGCACAGTGATTGGCTGAGGACAGGAATCTAACAGAGGTGGAGGCGTGACTAGATCTTAAACACCAGCGCTCCTCCCACTGCCCTCACCTAGCCTCCTGGGGAAGCCCATTGGGAGGGGATGGGGCTGTGCGGGGTCTCACCACCCCTCCGGTGAAGCCGATCGGCTGAGGACCCTGCATGCTCTGCTCTTTCACTCTGAAAGCTTTCGGGCGTCTCTGACATCAGAAGCTGCCACGTTCCTCTCTGCTAGCACAACTAATGAATGATTGCTTCAGTTTCATTAGCTTCTGATTTACGGCTAAACTTTCCGATTATTTTCATAGTGCTTGGCTCCAAATCCTCAAATCGCACCCCACCGAGACTGCCGTTGCCACCCTGTCTCCTCCCTGGGTGCCCAGGGGACACCACAGTCCTGTGTGGGTCCCCCTGGGTCTCGGTGCCCAGGCCCCAAGTCCAGCCATGCCCGGGCAGCCCTTCACAGCCCCGAACATCCCTGTCTTCCCCACTCGAAGCTTTCCAGAGTCCATCCCGACGGCGCCCCCTGCGGCTGACACCCAAATCCGGACCCTGACAAGTCCCCAGACTCCCAAGACGCTGGCTCCATTCGCTTCCGGCCCAGCGCCAGCCCAAGTTTTCCGGGCGGTGACTTGCAGGGAGCAGGGGAGGCAAATGAGTGACCCCAGACACAAGTCCCTCCAGCTCCCCACTTCTGAGCCTGTCTCCACCCCCCACCCCCTCCCTGTCCCCCCTGTGCTGCTGGCTGCTCTTCCAGCCTGCACTGAGAGGCCCTCAGGGTGGGCCGGAGCTCTCTGAGCTGGCCAGAGGCCACAGCCCAGAGCAGCTTTGCTTGGGGGAGACTGGAAATTCGACTTCCCCACAGTGAGCGTGGCCAGCTGGAGGCTGCCTCCTGCCAGCTGGCAGAGGAGGGGGGTGGGGGACAGGAAGTAGTGTGGCCAGGCACCTGCCCAGCCCCCCACGTGACAGGAGCCACCAGCATTTACACCGTGAAACCGCTGGATGCCCCGAGTGGAGGTGCTAAGCCACAGAGGCGGTGGGGCCCCAGCAATCCTGGACAGACGGAAAGATATTAACAACTCTAAAGAAAGACTGAGTTGGCGGAAGGAGCCTGGGCCAGCCCCGGAAGCCCAGGAGTGCCAGCCCAGCCCGCAGCTGACCTGGGCACCCCACCCCTGTCACGGAATCTGTTCCAGTCCCCCCAGAAGGGCCCAGGGGGCACTGCAGAGACCCAGCTGGATCCCACCAAACCTGCATCCCTTTCCCACGTCCCTTTTTCAAATACCAGATTCACGCAGCCACTGGCTGGCAAAGATTTGCTTGCTGGGATCCTGTGCCCACAGGGAGGGCCCACAGGTCCTGCTGAGCCCAGAATACCAGTCTGGGTGGCAGGTGGCTTCTCAGTGTAAAGCGATAACTTGGCTTTCAGACTCTGCTCTCCTGTCTCCCCTTTACCCCTGCCGACCCCACCCCTGCCCGGAAGGCAGGGCTGCTTTGATGGGAGCAGGTGCCAGAGTGGGCGGCGGGAAGAGGGTGGAGGACATACCGGGTGATTCCAATGATCCATCTGGGCGGCTGCCGGCTCCTCAGCCACCTGCCTGAGCATCGCAGCGCCCCGGGCATCGTACTTGTCCCTCCACTACCCAGTCCTGCTTTGGTAGAGGAGAAAAGGTCAAGTGACCTGCCCAAGGCCAAGTCAACAGCAGCAAGACTCCAGGGCAGCTGTGACTGGGGCCTTGGCATAAGTCTGACCTGGGTCTGAATCTCAGTTCCACAACCTAGCAGCCAAGCGATTTGGGCCCAATGAGGCAGCGTGTCTACACGCCTGTTCTCTCATCTGTGCAAAGGTGCCAGTCCTGATCCTGCCCAAGGAGTCCCCTCTGTAGCTTCAAAACCACTTATGTACCAAAGATGCCCACCTTCCTGTCCCAACCTGCACGTCTCTAAACTTCTGACGCCACCACTTAGGTGTTTCATAGGCATTTCACATAAAGCGAGGTTAAAACTGAAAACACACATGCATGCCAAATTCCACTTCCCAGAGAGACCTTTCCCATTTTTTCAGGCCCAGTGCCTAGCTTTTATTTTCTCTTAATGGCCTTTGTGTTTGGTTTGGTTGGTTTTCTCCTTAGCACATACCACCATCTAGCATCCTGTGTGTATCCATTAGTCGCTCTGCCGTGTCTGGCTCTTTATGACCCCATGGATTGTAGCCTGTCTATGGATTTCCCAGGCAAGAATACTGGAGTGAGTTGCCATTTCCTCCTCCAAAGGGATCTTCCTGACCCAGGGATTGAACCCAAGTTTCCTGCATTGCAGGCAGGTTCCTTACCATCTGAGCCACCAGGGGAACTCCCCGGGCGTCCTGTGTCTTTCACTTAATCATTGCATCTACTGACCACCTCTTTCTTCCAGGCTGTGAGTTATTTAAGGATGGGGGGCTTTGTCTGCTTTTTTCACTGCTCTGTCCTCAACATCTAGAACAGTGCCTGGGGCCCTGGTGCGGAGGCTTAATTCACGAAAGGCGATGCTAACCTTCCGGTGTTGCTACAGGGATAAAAGGAGTTGTAAGCGAGTTTCTAACCACTCTCCTGTTTCCGAGGCTCAAGCTCCAGTCGAGGAGGTTTCTCCACCACCCACCCCTACACGCGCACAGACTTCCCTGCCTTTCAAGCTCAGGAGTGCCCTGGGCTTCGTGTCTGCCTAAGACAACCCACAGGGTCCCAGAAACAGCCCCATGCTGAGGGCTGGTACTCCTTCCAGTTCCCACCAGCACCAGAAAGGAACCCAGACATAAAATAGTCACCCCTGTCCTCTCAGACACCTGGGATAAACACAGAGAGGATCAGTGGCTGCTGAAAAACTGGTTTCCTCAAGGGCAGGGAAAGCGTCCTCTTATTATTAGTCAATACTTTCAAACTTACAAGAAGGTTTCAAGCATAGCACAAAAACTTCACTTTCCTAAACTGTAAGTTGCTGCCGTGATGCTCCAAGACTTCTGAGCAGAGTTGGGTGTGTTTTCCAGCTAGAGGGCCCCCACAGAACCAGGTGATAATGATTGAGACATTTACACAGGTGGATGGGTGCTGTTTCATCGCTGCACCGGACTCAAATTTTCCCAATGACCCTGGTAATGTCCTTTATAACAAGGGAGCTTGCCCAGAGCCCCCAGTTACCTTGGTTGTGGTGTTTCAGCTTCCTCCACGTGGAGCAGCTCCTCACCTTCCCTTTAATTGCGTGGTTTGGGCAATCATGAAGGTTAGATTATTGTGTAGTCTGTCCCTCACCTTAGCTTTTTTCTGACAGCTCTCTGTGATTAAGGTCAGGTACCTTGGGTGGGAATGTTGGAGTGAGGCTGTTTCTGTCACTGCATCCTCTCAGGTGGCAAAGCATTTTAATTTGACTCGTAACTGATGATGCTCGCTTGGGTCCCTTGATTAAGGGGTGTGTGCCAGGCTTCTCCACGGGAAAGTCACTTGTGGAGAGCCTGAAGATTCTTTGTAATAAGTACTCTGTGGAGATGAACTTTGGGAGGATATAAACATCTGATTCTCATCAAACTTTCAGTGTATTAATATATATTGTATCAGTATGGATTGATGGGCTCCTGTTCAGTTCAGTTCAGTCGCTCAGTCGTGTCTGACTCTTTGCGAACCCATGGACTGCAGCACACCAGGCCTCCCTGTCCATCACCAACTCCCAGAGTTTACCCAAACTCATGTCCATTGAGTTGGTGATGCCATCCAACCATCTCATCCTCTGTGGTCCCCTTCTCCTCCTGCCCTCAATCTTTCCCAGCATCAGGGTCTTTTCAAATGAGTCAGCTCTTCGATCAGGTGGCCAAAGGATTGGAGCCTCAGCTTCAACATCAGTCCTTCCAATGGACACCCAGGACTGATCTCCTTTAGGATGGACTGGTTGGATCTCCTTGCAGTCCAAGGGACTCTCAAGAGTCTTCTCCAACACATAGTTATAACCTATCAAGAGTCTTCTCCAACATGTAATTATAATCTATGTTCCTGTTTCTTCCCCTGTCTCTCTTCTCTCTCCCTCCAAAGATATTTATGGCAGCTTTATTTATAAAAGCCCCGAACTGGAAACAATGCAAATACTAACCAACAAAAGAATGGATAAAGTGTGGTCTAGCTATGTGATGAAATACTAATCAGAAATCATAATGAATGAGCCACAACAAGGATGAATTTCAAAACCATTATGCTGAGATAAAAGAAGCTAGAAACCATAGAGCTACAAAACCCATTTGTAAATTGCTTAGTTTCACACAAGTGATGTCCTAGAAGAGAAAGAAACTCATCTATGGGGATAGAAATCTGAAGCATTGTTTGCCTCCTGGCAGGTGGTATTGACTAGGTAGGGACACAGAGAACTTTCTGATATCATGGAAACATCCTATATCCAAGGCTGGCTACCTGGGTATGTACAGTTTAAGTGTGAATTCTGTACAAATTACTGAAGGTCAGTTATACCCTCAAACAAGAAAGGAACAACCTGGGAAAAGAGTGAACTGAATTGGCCTACTCTGCTCAATGAAGCCCTCTCCCGTTTTTCCAAGACTTGTGGTTGAGCAAACTTTGCAAAATAGTTGTTCCTTGGCTCTTCCACAACCATTGCTTCTAGGAATGACCCAGGTCCAAAGGGCACAATCCAGGTTCCAGGTGCAGGTGAGGAACCTGAAGATTCCTGCTCTGCCATCTGCCCTGTTAGAGCTGGCTCTTGCTGGGTGATGCTTAAAGGGGTGGGGTGGGGAGCTGCTCTTTCTTCCACCACCAGGAGAGTTTCCAGGCTGCCAGCCCTCGGGCCACCCCCAGATGCTGTCAGACCTGCCCAGAACTGGGAGCCTCCAGCCAGTTTTAAGTCGACCCTGGTCTTCTCGGGCCAGGACATATGAGCTGCACTCGGAGTCAGTTCTCTGCTGCATCACCACATCGGAGAGTCCCTTCTCATATCCCATATGTCCACTTTGGGCTGTTGGCTTGTCCCCTGGTGAATCCGTGGGGGTGGTGTTTCCTGACTCAAAGGTAGAGTTGATTTCCAGCCTGGGTGGTCAGGCCAACAAGATGACTGGGGCCCCGGTCCTGGCATTCGGTGTGGAGACCCTGGCTTCAGAGTTGGGGGCCCCAATGTGTTCAAGAAGGCCTTAGGATGGTGGAGGGAACACTCACCAAGGGGGAAATGAGGGGCTTCGACTGTCTCTCTGTGGGGTCATTCCTGCTGTTTAATCAAAGGCTAAAAACATGACAATCTACCCCCACACCTCTGTGAACAACATAAAGCGTGGGCCACAAAGACTCAGAATCTTCATTTCCTTTGTCCCTACTATCCACAGACACACAGTCCACACGCAGGACGCCAGGCCTTGCCCCTGCATGCCCAGGCCTAGGGGTGGGGGGGACCTTCAGGAGACTGGACATTCTGGCAACCTTGGGCTATGGTGGAGCCCAGTTTGGGACAGCGAGTTTCAGAGACTGGTGAGAATTTGCTGGAGGGATGGAAATTTCCAGGAGAAGGCCCAGTGGACCTATAGATGCCGCCAAGGGTGAAGGCAAAGGAGCCCCCAGATCGCAGAAGCAGGACAGGGATGGTCCCTCCCACACACAGGAGGCCACACCCCCACGATCCAAGCCCCCTGCACCCTGCATCCAGCCTCTGGAGGGAGACCTGGATATGGGCATCTCCTTCTAGCCTGACCCCAGCTCAAGCTCTTCACAGGGTCCATCTCTTTACAAAGGGCTTTAAATCAAGCAGAGAAGAGTCATTCAACCTGGAAAGGACTCGGCCCAGAGGCAGGGGACCGTCTTCCCATTTGTGTAAGTTTCCTGTGGCTTAAAACAACAGAAAATTATTCTCTCCCAGTTTGGAGGTCAGAAGTCCCAAATCAAGGTGTGGGCAGGGCTGCGATCCCTTTGGGGGTTCCGGGAAGGAGCCTTCCTGCCTCTGCCAACTCTGGGGGCTCCAGGCGTCCCTGGGCTCATGGCCTTGTCCCTCCAGCCTCTGCCCTCGTCTTCCTGTGGCCTCTCCTCTGTGTCAAATCCCCCTGTCCTTTCTCTTAAGACATTTTTCGCTGGATTTAGACCCATCCAGGTAATCCATTGGAAAGGGGGCGACAGAGGATGAGATGGTTGGATGGCATCACTAACTCAATGGACATGAGTCTGAGCAAGCTCTGGAAGATAGTGAAGGACAGGGAAGCCTGGCGTGCTGCAATCCATGGGGTTTCAAGTAGTTGGACACAACTTAGCGATTGAACAACAATGAAGTCAGCCCAGGTGGGGACCAAGCTCTGATCCTTCCTGCTTGTTCCAAAATCTGCCTGGCTTTGCTTAACCGGTTCTAACTTGAGCAGGGGAGACGTTGTCCTGCACCTGCCCTCCCTGCCCAAGACGTGGGGCTCCCAGCTCACCCCGGTCCTCGGTTCCTCCAGGCGTGAAGCAAGCCTAGCACCATTTTTTGATTTCTCCATTCCCTTGCTGGGGGCAGCGTACAAACTGGAGTTCCTCCCTTTGGCGAGTGGAATGGAGTCTCACACCCAACAAGAGCAGCCCCAGCAGAGGGCCGATGGTGGCCGAAGCAGGGGCTCCACCCCTGAATCCCACGATGGGGACCCAAAGCTACGAGGCTGGCCCTAGCATCTGATCCAACATTCCTTGAGCATCCCTTCTCCACACCAAAACCTGAGCGCTTGTCTAAGGCTAGGTACCAGTGGGAGACAAACCACACAGAAGTCTGAACAGGGGAGGTTTATATGGAGCTTTTATACAAATCGCAGATTTCTGGTAACCCTGTGTCCAGCAACCCTACTGGTGCCATTCTTCCAACAGCTTCTGCTTACTCCATGTCCCTGTGCCACATTTTGGCATTCATGGCTGCAACGCAAAACTTTTGGCACATTTGTTAACAGTAATCTGTGATCATGGCCTTTGATATGACTGTGGTCATCATTTCAGCATTGTTTAGCAATAAAGCATTTTTTAATCAAGGTATGTACAGTCTTTTAAGATAATGATATTTCATACTTAGAAGAGAACAGAATCATGTAAACATAAATTTTATATGCACCAGGAAGCCAAAAACTCACGTGAGTTGCTTTGTTGTGGTACAGCAAGTCCCCTACACAAGAGCCTTTAAGTTGCGAACTTTGAAAGATGCGCACATACGTTCCATCAGCGCCAGGTGTGACCGACACTGCAGCTCGCCCTCCGTCTCCTGTCGCTGACCATCTTTCAGCTCTGCCACCTCCCACCTCCTCTGCCTCCCCCAGTCAGCCTCCTGGCCTCTTCACTCGATGCTAGCCTCTGTATGCCAGCTGTTGTACTGTTCCACTGTGCTTTTCAAGGTGCTTTTCAACGTAAGATTAGAAGTGGTTTTAGTGTTTGTTTTTTATATATGAATTATTTGTGTATTATAAACTTATTACAGCACAGTACTATATGGATTTCCCTGGCGGCTTAGACAGTAAAGAATCCGTCTGCAGTGCAGGAGACCTGGGTTGGATCCCTGGGTCAGGAAGATCCTCTGGAGGAGGGTATGGCAACACACTCCAGTAGTCTTGCCTGGAGAATACTATGGTTGGAGGAGCCTGGTGGGCTACAGTCCAGGGGGTCGCAAAGAGTCGGACACGACTGATGTGACTCAGAACACACGCACACATCCCAGGGATGATGCAGGTAGAGGCATGGGCACAGGGCGGTGACTGGGACACTGGCGGTTACCCCCATCCTGTCTGGGCGCTGAGGCAGCTGGCAGCAGTCACAGCTGGTATCAGGTAAGGCAGAAGCCCCCGGCCCCCACCACGCCTCCTGACCTCTGCCCCTCCATTCCACCTGGGAACAGAGCCTCTTCCAAGGATAGAATATAACTCAAGGGCTTGTTCGATTAAAATAATAAAGCCATTCATCCGTGTTCATAGCAGTATCGTTCACAACAGCCAAAACGTGGAAGCAACACAAGCGTCCCCGGATGGATGAGTCAGTGGGGAAAACGTGGCCCCTCCATGCAGTGGCATATTCTCCAGCCTTGGCAAAGGAGGGAATTCTTTTTTTAGAGCTAATATTTTATTATAACTCTAAAGGAGCGTAAGCCTTAAAAACTGTGGATCACTGCATTGTATACCTGTAACTTGCATAATATGGGACATGAACTATACTTTGATAAAAATAATCAAAAAGATGACAAGCAGAACACCGTCCTTTCAGATACAGAGGAGATTATCGGACCTTCCCAGAAAGCACTCCCAGGTACCCGACTCGTGTTCAGTTGGGGTTAGGATGCAGGCACAGTACGAGGTCTACATTGAGCTCATGTAACCTCATCAGCAACCAGTGACTGTGGTTGAAAAATGCTCCTTATAAGCCCAGGTTTTGATTAATTCAACTATATATTGTATACCTTGCTGTTGTTTAGCCGCCAAGTCCTGTCTGACTCTTCTGCGACCCCATGGACCCCTGCCAGGCTCCTCTGTCCGTGGTTTTCCCAGACAAGAATACTGGAGCTGGTTGCCACTTGCTTCTCCTACCAAAGGGAACTGGGACACTGGATACAATGTGGGTGAACCTTGAATTATGCTAAGTAAAATAAGCCAGTCACAAAAGGACAAATACTGCTTGATTCCACTTACAAGAGGTACCTGCTGCTGCTGCTGCTAAGTCACTTCACTCATGTCCGATTCTGTGTGACCCCCTAGACGGGAGCCCACCAGGCTCTGCTGTCCCTGGGATTCTCCAGGCAAGAACACTGGAGTGGGTTGCCATTTCCTTCTCCAATGCATGAAAGTGAAAAGTGAAAGGGAAGTCGCTCAGACTCTTTCCGACTCTCTCTTCCGACTCTCAGGCTCCTCTGTCCATGGGATTTTCCAGGCAGGAGTACTGCAGTGGGGTGCCATTGCCTTCTCCAACAAGAGGTACCTAGAGTAGTCAAAAGCGTAAGGACAGAAAGTACTAACAGGATGGTGGTTACCAGGGCTTGCCGGGCGGGGGAGGGGGGCGGGGGGGTGAGGGGAGTGAGTGTTTAGTGGGGACGGAGTTCCAGCTTGGGAGGATGAAGAGGTTCAGAGATGGATGGTGGTGATGGTGGCCTAACAGCATGGATGCACTGCGTTCTGTTTCCTGTAGTTCACTTTGGTTAAAGAAACACTGCCACCCGCAGGGAACTCCGCTCAATGCTGTGCGGCAGCCTGGATGGCAGGGGAGTTTGGGGGAGAAGGCATGCATGTGTATGTGTGGCTGAGTCCCTTCACTGTCTGCCTAAAACTGTCGCAACATTGTTAATCGGTGATACTCTGATATAAAATATAAACTTTCAGTTCAGTTCGGTCACTCAGTCGTGTCCGATTCTTTGTGACCCCATGGACTGCAGCACGCCAGGCTTCCCTGTCCATCACCAACTCCTGGAGTTTACTCAAACTCATGTCCATCACGTCAGTGATGCCATGCAACCATCTCATCCTCTGTCTTCCCCTTCTCCTCCTGCCTTCAATCTTTCCCAGCATCAGAGTCTTTTCCAATGAGTTGGTTCTTCCCATCAGGTGGCCAAAGTATTAGAGTTTCAGCTTCAGCATCAGTCCTTCCAATGAATATTCAGGACTAATTTCCTTTAGGATGGACTGGTTGGATCTCCCTGCAGTCCAAGGGACTCTCAAGAGTCTTCTCCAACACCACAGTTCAAAAGCATCAATTCTTCGGTCCTCAGCTTTCTTTATAGTCCAACTCTCACATCCATACATGACTACTGGAAAAACCATAGCTTTTACTAGATGGAGCTTTGTTGGTAAAGTAATGTCTCTGCTTTTTAATATGCTGTCTAGGCTGGTCATAGCTTTTTCCCAAGGAGAAATTAATTTAATTCTTTAAATGAAAAACAAACACCAGAGCCCTGTTAACTGAATTTCTGTTTTGTGCTACATTCTGTTTTGTGCTATGTACTGGGCAAGGCTCTAGTGGTGACCACTGTGACCCTAGCTTACAGATGAGAAAACGGAAGGGCTCAGAGTGACCTGCCCGAGGTCACATAGTCTTAGCGGCAGAGCTGCGACCCCAAGTGCACCCTGATCTGGAGCGTGGCGCCGTCCCTGGTCGTGCTGGTCATTCCAAGTCCTGGCGCTGCAGTCGGTGTGGGGACTGTGAATTCCACGTCCTCTGGCAGAAGGACACCCTGAGCACCAGATCCAGGGCCTCAGTTTTTGGCACGTTCTGCCCTCTGGCCGTAGAAGACGGGGTGCTATACAGCTTGTGTGGGGCCTCTTGGCTCACACATGCCCCAGGGTCGGTCCTCGGCTGCAGGGCTGACGGTCCCCTCCTCCAGGGCTCTGCCTCGGTCCAGCCCCACCGATCGCTTCTGTTGTCCTGGGAGTTCCTTTGGCGTCCGGGTCACTCAGCTTCTCAGGCCAGTGCCCCCTTCCACCTGGGCCCAGTCCCCCCAACACGTGAGTCTCAGCCTGAGGGCTTACAGTGGGCCCGAGACACCACCAGCCCACGTCCCTCAGCAGTGGGCACCTGGTGACCTTCTGGTTGGCAAAGGATCCCATCCTGAGGGGCCACTTTCTAGGACCGTGTCTGGTACCAGCTGTCTCAGGCTTGGTCCCCCAGATACAGCCTCAGAGAAAAACACGTGAAAGCATGCAGTTTATTGGTGGTTATTATTCAGTTGCTGAGTCATGTCAGACTCGCTGCAACCCCATGGACTGCAGCACGCCAGGCTTCCCTGTCCTTCACCATCTCCTGAAGCTTGCTCAAATTCATGTCCATCGAGTCAGTGATGCCATCCAACCATCTCATCCTCTGTTGTCCCCTTCTCCTCCTGCCCTCAATCTCTCCCAGCATCAGGATCTTTCCCAATGAGTTGGCTCTTCGCATCAGGTGGCTAACGTATTGGAGCTTCAGCTTCAGCATCAGTCCTTCCGGTGAGTATGCAGGGTTGACTTCTGTTTAAAGAGACCTTATTTAATATTGTTAATTCATTGACACCAGCCCCACGGCCAGCAGCACGACAGTGCACGCATAAAGGAAGCTCATATAACACATGTGATTTCTCTGTGACGCACAGACAGTTCAGCACTATGCCTGGTGGTCGTTTTAAATAGCAAAGTCACCAAGAAAAAGCACAAAGATGACAGCATCAGGCACTAAATAGACTGTGAAAAGAACAATTATTTACAGTATGAGAGCAGGAACAAGGAGGAGGGGCATCACCAAGTCTGACTTCAGTTCTAGCAACTCAATATTGTCACCTGTCTGCATGTGTGAGTGTCCATGAATGAGCACAAAAGCACCCCAAGTATCAATTTTAAGGTTGCAAATACATTTTAGCTTGAGGTTAATTTGCAAATACAGAATCCACTAATAGTGAATATCAACTGCATGAACATATTGTGGACCTTTCAAAATAAGGTAGCCATTACCAGCAAACAAGTTTATGAGGGAACAACAGAGGAATTGCAATTTGGGGTGAGCTGCTGCTGCTAAGTCGCCTCAGTCGTGCCCGACTCTGTGCGACCCCATGGACTGCAGCCCACCAGGCTCCTCCGTTCATGGGATTTTCCAGGCAAGAGTACTAGAATGGGTCGCCATGCCCTCCTCCAGGGGATCTTCCCAACCCAGGAATCGAACCAGGGGCTCCTGCATTGCAGGCAGATTCTTTACCATCTGAACCACCAGGGAAGCCCCATAGAACCAATAGCTAGTTCCAAGTTTGGGGTTATTATGAATAGAACTACACACATGCTTAGCTTTTCTGTAGACCTAAATCTGCCCTTAAAAAATTCAGATTTAATTTTAAAAGACAACTGAACAGAGGATAGGAATCTCCCAACTGGAAATGTCATTTGCACTCCGCTGGTCTCCTGGAATTTAGGGTCATGTAAGTTTGGCAGCCCCTGGCTGGCTGCCCAATGCCATGTTACAGGGCAAACGCAACAAGCCGGTTTACAGAGAGGAGCAAGCAAGAAACTCTTCGGAGAAAGATTGAGGGTCCAAGACAAGAGGCAGAGCTGGGAGAACAGCCACTTGTGTTGAGTGTCTTTCTGGTTTCCTATTCCAAGCTCTGGGGCGGCCAAGCATCCCTTTCCACCTGTGGGTTCCATCCCGGCTCCGTGAAATGGGAGAGTGGGTACCTACCTCCAAGGGGGACTGCGAAGGCTTGGAGGGAGTCCATGTAAGTGCTCAGTGAACGTTAGTCCTAATTCAGCCATCATTGCTTTACCTTTCCACCCTGCTGCCACACACGCACACACACACATGCACACACACACACACACTCACACACACACACACACACACACACCCCACAGCATGTGGGATCTTAGTTCCCTGACCAGGCATCCAACCGGTGCTCCATGCATTGGAAGGGTAGAGTCTTAACTGCTGGACCGCCAGGGAAGTTCCTCATCATTTTACCTTTGAGTTGTTCAGTAAAGTCCCCTCTCGGCCCTACCTGTTTTGATTTGTCTTGTATTCTCTTTGTAAATAATGCTACTATTTATTTGTTTGGGGCAGTGCTGGGTCTTTGTTGCTGCGTGGGCTTGTCTCTGCTCGTGAGTGGGGGCCGCTCTCTGGCCGTGGTGTGCAGGCTTCTCACAGAGGCGGCTTCCCGTGTTGTGGAGCTCGGTCGCTAGGGCGAGCGGACTTCCGTACTTGCGGCGCCGGGGCTCCAGAGCACAGGTCCGGTGGTGGTACGCGGGCTTAGTTGTTCCACGGCTTGTGGGATCTTCCCAGGCTAGGGCTCGAACCTGTGTCTCCTGGGGATTCTTTACTGCTGAGCCACCAGGGAAGCCCAGTCTTGTATTTGTGTACTAGAAGAGTCTTGACTAAGATGAGAATATTCCCCACTGGAGAAGGGAAGTGGGTGGTCTGGGTGGGCTGGAGTGGAGGTGTGAGAGGGAAGAAGGACAGTCTTGAGCAGGGCGTCCGTCTTGCCTCTCACGACATTCACAGCCAAACAATTCTCAATCGTAGATGCCGTCCTGAGTATTGTAGGGTGTTGAGCAATATCCTCCCCGCCCCCACCCCCAGTCCTGATGAACAAAAATGTCTCCAGATATTGCTCTGGGGGCAGAGGGGAAACATCACCCCTGTTGAAGAACTACTGGCTTAGCAAGGGATTTGTCTGAGTTATGGCATATTTCGGGGGAAGAGTGGTTCCTGGTGGCAGTAAGATCCACGCTGTGAACACGGGAGTGGATGACTGGACTAGAGAGGAGGGGGCCCAGGAGATAAAGAGTCCAAAGCTTCAAGAAGTTGCCCAGCTCTGGCAAGAAGGTGGTATTCGATAATCTGAAAACCTTGCTGCTTACTAGCACCTGGAAATGCTAGATAGAATGTATCAAAAATAATTTCTAATGTATAGCAGGGTTTTTTTAATGTTAGAAGCAGGCTTGTTTTGTGTTGGTATACAGGTCAGTGAGATGTAGCCTATGCGTAGTTTGGGTGACCACTGCAGAAGACTGCAGTGTGGTCCCATCGCTCCCCAGCTCCCTCACACTTCCTCCTTGAAGTCAAAGCATCCTCCGGCCTCTGGCCAGCACCAGTGTGTTCTCCATCCCTTTCTAGAGTGCCATGGAAACAGGAATTCTTCACTAAGTAACCTTCTGAGACTGGCTTCTTCTTTCACTGGTGCAGTCCTTTGGGGAGCCTTGCAAGTTTCTGGTGCATCACTAGCTGGTTTCTTCATGTTGCCGGGTGCTAGTCCATTGCAAATGTACTTCGGTCTGTCCATTCTCCCATCGAAGGCTATATGGGTTGTTTCCAGTTTTTCACCACTATGCTGCTACAAACACTCGTGTACAGATTTTGGTGTGATAAATCATTAGAAGTAGGATTGCTGGACCACGAGGTATGTGTTTGTGTTTGTAAGAAGCTTCCAAACCGCTTTCCAGATGCTGTGACATTCTGCATCCCCACCAGCAGCCTGTGTGAAAGTAGCCCCTCAGGATCTTTGTCTGTACCTGGTACCGTCAGTCTTCTTTTATTTTAGCTGTTCAATAGGTCTACAAGGTGTATCATGTACTTTTAGCTTGCACTTTCCTACTGATTAACGACAAACATTTTTTTTCATGGGCTTATTTGCCGTGCTTACATCTTCCCTGTTGAAGTGTCTGCCCAGATCTTTTGCCCATTTTAACATTGGATTGCTTTTCTTATTGTTTAGCTTGAGGGTTCTTTACGTATTCTGAATACATACGAAGGTTATTTGTACATTTTTTCCGGTCTATGTCATATCTCATCCTCTTAACAGTGTCATTTGCAGAACAAGCTTTTTATTTTTGGTAAAGTCCAACTTATCAGTTTTTTTCTTTTAAGGATCATGATTTTGATGTTATAACTAAGAACTCTTTGCCTAACTCAAGATCATAAAGATTTTCTCCTGTATTTTCTTTTAAGAATTTTATAGTTGTGTGTTTTACATTGAACTCTCTGGACCGCATTTGCTTAATTTTTATATAAGGTGTGAGGTACAGGTTGAGGAATTTTTTCTCTTCCTTCTCTCTCTCTGTCTTTCTTTGTAATACGGATGTCCAGTTGTCTTGGTGCCATTTGTTGAAAGACTATTCTTTAATTTAATCACATTTTCATCTTTGTTAAAAATCTGGAATTATTGTGAATTTCTCGACTTTGTTCTTTTTCAATTTCTTTTTGACAATTCTAATTCCTTTGTCTTTCCATATAAACTTAAAAATCAGATTTTGATTGTGATTGAATGCAATCTATAGATCAATTTGTACAGAATTGCCATCATAACTACATATATATCTGTTCAGCCAGTCAGTTCAGTTGCTCAGTCATGTCTGACTCTTTGCAACCCCATGGACTGCAGCATGCCAGGCTTCCCTGTTCACCACCAACTCCTAGAGTTTGCTCAGACTCATCTCCATCAAGTCGGTGATGCCATCCAATCATCTCATCCTGAAACTCATGCTGAGTTTCAACTTCAACGTCAGTCTGTCCATTGAATATTCAGGACTGATTTCCTTTAGGATGGACTGGTTGGATCTCCTTGCAGCCCAAGGGACTCTCAAGAGTCTTCTCCAACACCACAGTTCAAAAGCATCAATTCTTCGGCACTCAACTTTCTTTATAATCCAACTCTCACATCCGTACATGACTACTGGAAAAACCATAGCTTTGACTAGATAGACCTTTGTTGGCAAAGAAATGTCTCTGCTTTTTAATATGCTGTTTAGGTAGGTTGGTTATAGCTTTTCTTGCAAGGAGCAAGCGTCTTTTAATTTCATGGCTGCAGTCACCATCTGCAGTGATTTGGGAGCCCCCCAAAATAAAGTCTGTCACTGTTTCCATTGCTTCCCCATCTATTTGCCATGAAGTGATGGGACCAGATGCCATGATCTTAGTTTTCTGAATGTTGAGTTTTAAGTCAACTTTTTCACTCTCCTCTTTCACCTTCATCAAGAGGCTCTTGAGTTCCTCTTCACTTTTTGCCATAAGGGTGGTATCATCTGCATATCTGAGGTTGTTGATATTTCTCCCAGCAATCTTGATTCCAGCTTGTGCTTCATCCAGCCCAGCATTTCACATGATGTACACTGCATATAAGTTAAATAAACAGGGTGACAATATACAGCCTTGACGTACTCCTTTCCCAATTTGGAACCAGTCTGTTGTTCCATGTCCAGTTCTAACTGTTGCTTCCTGACCTACATACAGATTTCTCAGGAGGCAGGTCAGGTGAGCTGGTATTCCCATCTCTTGAAGAACTTTCCACAGTTTGTTGTGATCTACACAGTCAAAGGCTTTGGCATAATCAATAAAGCAGAAATAGATGTTTTTTTTCTGGAATTCTTTTGCTTTTTCTATGATCCAGCAGATGTTGGCAATTTGATCTCTGGTTCCTCTGCCTTTTCTAAATCCAACTTGAACATCTGGAAGTTCACAGTTCACATATTGCTGAAGCCTGGCTTGGAGAATTTTGAGCATTACTTTGCTAGCATGTGAGATGAGTGCAATTGTGCAGTAGTTTAAACATTCTTTGGTATTGCCTTTCTTTGGGATTGGGATGAAAACTGACTTTTTCCAGTCCTGTGGCCACTGCTGAGTATCCCAAATTTGCTGGCATATTGAGTGCAGCACTTTCACAGCATCATCTTCTAGAATTTGAAGTAGCTCACCTTCACTAGCTTTGTTCGTAGTGATGCTTCCTAAGGCCCACTTGACTTGGCACTCCAGGAGGTCTGCCTCTAGGTGAGTGATGCACTGTGGTGGTTATCTGGGTCATGAAGATTTTTGTACAGTTCTTCTGTGTGTTCTTGCCACCTCTTCCTGATATCTTCTGCTTCTGTTAGGTTCATACCATTTCTGTCCTTTATTGTGCCCATCTTTGCAATTCAGAGGGGGATATAGAAGGACGTACACTCATCTTTTCCTGTGAGACCTCCAAAATTACAAGTCTCTGCTGAACAACCATTGACAAGAGAATGTTGGATCCCACCAGAAAAAGATACCCCACCTACAAGGGCAAAGGAGAAGCCCCAGCAAGATGGTAGGATGGGGTGAAATCCCATTTAGAATCAAATCCCATACCCACCAGAGACGCTTGGAGGGCTCAAGCCAAACCTTGTGCACATCAGGACCCAGAGACCCCAGAGACCTCACAGAGACTGAGCCAGCCCTGTGTTTGAGTCTCCTGTGGAGGTACAGGTCAGCAGCGGTCTGCTGCAGGGGCAGCGGCTCTGGGTGCAGTTACCTGGGTCACACAGCCTGTGGCATAAGCCCTCTTGGAGGAGGTTGCTATTAACCCCACCATAGAGCTGCTGAGCAGACGACCCACAAACTGCAGAACAATTATACCAAAGAAATTCTTGCACTGTTAAGAAAGTTCTAGGACTCCCAGCAGATTTCCCGACCTGGGGATCTGGCAAAGGGACTGAGAACCCCCAGGGAATTTGACTTTGGAGGCAAGTGGGATTTGAATACAGAACTTACACAGGACTGGGGAAACAGATTCTTGGAGGGCACAGACAAAACCTTGTGTGCACCAGGAGCCAGGAGAAAGGAGCAGTGGCCCCATGAGAGACTGACCCAAAGTGTTCAGGAGTCTCCAGCGGAGGCCTGGGTCAGCAGTGGCTGGCTGCAGGGTCGGAGACACTGAGTGGAGCAGTGCATGATGGGACTTTTTGAAGGAGGTCGCCATTATCTTCATTACCTCCACCATAGTTTGGTCTCAGGCCAAACAGCAGGGAATTGAACAGAGCTCCACCCATCAACAGAAAATCGGATTAAAGATTTACTGAGCATGGCCCTGCCCATCAGAACAAGACCCAGTTTCCCATGTATCTGTTACTTAGGTCTTATTTGATTTCCTTCATCAGTATTTTGTAGTTTGCAGCTTATAGATTCGATGCATTTTTAAATTTACATTTGAGTATTTAAGGGACTTTTCTGGTGGTCTGGTGGGTAAAACTCTGTGCTTCTGGTGCAGGGACCAAGGGTTTGATCCCTGGTTGAGAAGTTAAGATCCCACGTGTGGTTTGGCCAAAAAAAAAAAAAAACCCCACAAAATTTAAGTACTTAAAACTTTGGGGAGCTGTTTTAAGTGGTAGAGTTTTATTGTTCTTACTCAGTCGTGATCCCTGAGGGAGAAGAAACAAAGATGGTGAGCCCTGAAGACGACCCTCTTGTTGCCGGAGGAGTTTCCCTGTGTGGTGTAAAGGAGAACTGGGGCCTGGTCTGGCGGCCCCCTGAGTTGAGACGGAGCTGGCTACCGTTCACGGGCAGATACTGGGAGGGAGGAGACACAGAGGCTGACTGTGCTCTGGAGACCTGCTAAGTCCTCAAGACACCACTCGCTGAGCACCAGTCAGTGCTGGCTGTGCAGAAGATGCTAAGGCCAGAGAAAGAAACACTCAACAAAGGATCAGAGGGGGCAGTTACAGGAGCTCGCACAGGGCCAGGAAGGTAGTCCTTGCTCCCACTGGCCAGGGTGGAAATGTCACGGAACTTCACGTCAAGTACTTGCAAGGGTCCCATCTCACTGTGGGGAAAAGTAGCCCCAGCGAAACCCTGCTCTGGTCCTGCCTCACAAAGCAAGGCTTGTTGTTGTTCAGTTGCTAACTCCTGTCTGAGGCTTTGCAACCCCATGGACTGCAGCACACCAGGCTTCTCTGTCATTCAATATCTCCTGGAGTTTGCTCAAATTCATGTGAGTTGGTGATCCTATCTAACCATCTCATCCTCGGTCGCCCCCTTCTCCTCCTGCCCTCAGTCTTTCCCAGGATCTTTCCCAGCGAGTCGGTTCTTCCCATCCAGTGGCCCCAAAGTATTGGAGCTTTAGCATCAGTCCTCCCAGTGAATATTCAGGACTGATTTCCTTTAGGATTGACTGGTTTGATCTCCTTGCTGTCCAAGAGGCTCTCAGGAGTCTTCTTCAACACCACAATTAGAAAGCACCAATTTTTCAGGGCTCAACTCTCACATCTGTACATGACTACTGGGAAAACCATAGCTTTGACTATATGAACCTTCGTCAGTAAAGTGATGTCTCTGCTTTTCAACATGCTGTCTAGGTTGGTCAGAGCTTTCCTTCCAAGGAGCTTTCCTTCCTTTCAGTCACCGTCTGCAGTGATTTTGGAGCCTAAGAAAACAAAATCTGCCACTGCTTCCACTTTCCCCCTTCTATTTGCCATGAAGTGATGGGACTGGATGCCATGATCTTAGTTTAGTTTAGTTTTTTTTTTTTTTTTAATGTTGAGTTTAAAGCAAGAGTAGAAAAAAATCAAACTATTTTCATGGAGGGATTTCCCTGGCAGTCTAGGAGTCAGGACTCCGGGCTTCCAATGCAGGTGACGCAGGTTCGATCCCTGGTGGGGGAACTAAGATCCCACGAAGCCCACTTGTCATAACAAAGAGCCCGTGCAACGAAGACCGGGTGCAGCTAAAACAAAACCCAAAACAAGAAAACCCAAACTGTTTCCATGGAACTTAACCAAGTCCCAGAACAAAGTTCAAGAATACATGCGTGAATACAAAAATGGCACACTACAATGTATCATTATTTTTAAAAATGTCAAAAGTCATATATGGCACGTAAAAGAGGTTTCCAAGTATCCTAAGAAACAAGAAACTATGAGCCAGAATGGGGAGAAAATGCAATCAACTGAAACTAACCCAGAAATAATACAGATAATAGAATTTGTAGACAATTAAATAGTAGACATTAAAATAGTTACAACACTAATATTTATATCCCATATGCTAAGAAAACCAAAGGGAAGATTAAGCAAAGTCATGGAAACCATTTGTTAAAATACCCAAACTGAACTCCAAGATATTAAAAGTACAATACCTGAGATGAAACATGCAATTCTGCGGATTAACAGCAGATTAAACAGAGAAATAGAGGAAAACAATAGAATGGGAAAGACTAGAGATCTCTTTGAGAAAATTAGAGATATCAAGGGAACATTTCATGCAAAGATGGGCTCAATAAAAGACAGAAAGGTATGGACTTAACAGAAGCAGAAGATATTAAGGAGAGGTGGCAAGAATACACAGAAGTATACCAAAAAGATCTTCATGACCCAGATAATCACAACGGTGTAATCACTCACCTAGAGGCAGACATCCTGGAGTGCAAAGTCAAGTGTGCCTTAGGAAGCATCATTACAAAACAAAGCTAGTGGAGGTGATGGAATTCCAGCTGAGCTCTTTCAAATCCTGAAAGATATGTTGTGAAAGTGCTGCACTCACTAGGCCAGCAAATTTGGAAAACTCAGCAGTGGCCACAGGACTGGAAAAGGTCAGTTTTCATTCCAATCCCAAAGAAAGGCGATGCCAAAGAATGCTCAAGCTACCGCACAGTTGCACTCATCTCACACGCTAGCAAAATAAAGCTCAAAATTCTCCAAGCCAGGCTTCAACAGCACATGAACCGTGAACTTCCAGATGTTCAAGATGGATTTAGAAAAGGCAGAGGAACCAGAGATCAAATAGCCAACATCCATTGGATCATTGAAAAGGCAAGAGTTCCAGAGAAATATCTACTTCTGCTTTATTGACTATGTCAAAGCCTTTGACTGTGTGAGTGAGTGAGTGAAGTCACTCAGTCATGTCCGACTCTTTGCGACCCCATGGACTGTAGCCTACCAGGCTTCTCCCTCCATGGGATTCTCCAGGCAAGTGTACTGGAGTGGGTTGCCATTTCCTTCTCCAGGGGATCTTCCTGACCCAGGGATTGAACCCGGGCCTCCAGCATTCCAGGCAGATGCTTTAAGCTCTGAGCCACCACAAACTGTGGGAAATTGTTCAAGAGATGGGAATACCAGACCACTTGACTTGCCTCCTGAGACATCTGTATGTAGGTCAGGAAGCAACAGTTAGAACTGGACAGGGAACAACAGACTGGCTCCAACTCAGGAAAGGAGTACGTCAAGGCTGTATATTGTCACCCTGCTTATTTAACTTATATGCAGTGTACATCATGAGAAACGCTGGGCTAGATGAAGCACAAGCTGGAATCAAGATTGCCAGGAGAAATATCAATAACCTCAGATACACAGATGATACCACCCTTATGGCAGAAAGTGAAGAAGAACCAAAGAGTCTCTTGATGAAGGTGAAAGAGGAGAGTGAAAAAGTTGACGTAAAACTCAACATTCAGAAAACTAAGATCATGGCATCTGGTCCCATCTCTTCATGGCAAATAGATGGGGAAGCAATGGAAACAGTGACAGACTATTTTTGGGGGGGCTCCAAAATCACTGCAGATGGTGACTGCAGCCATGAAATTAGAAGATGCTTGCTCCTTGGAAGAAAAGCTATGACCAACCTAAACAGCATATTAAAAAGCAGAGACATTACTTTGCCAACAAAGGTCCATCTAGTCAAAGCTACAGTTTTTCCAGTAGTCATGTTCAGATGTGAGAGTTGGACTATAAAGTTGAGAGCTGAAGAACTGATGCTTTTGAACTGTGGTGTTGGAGAAGACTCTTGAGAGTCCCCTGGACAGCAAGGAGATCCAATCAGTCCATCCTAAAGGAGATCAGTCCTAAATATCCACTGGAAGGACTGATGCTGAAGCTGAAACTCTAATACTTTGGCCACCTGATTTGGAAAACTGACTCAGTTGAAAAGACCGTGATGCTGGGAAAGATTAAAGGCAGGAGGAGAAGAGGACGAGATGGTTGGATGGCATCACTGACACTATGGACATGAGTTTGAGTAAATTCTGGAAGTTCGTGATGGACAGGGAAGCCTGGCGTGCAGTCCACGGGGTCATAAAGAATTGGATACGACTGAGTGACTGAACTGACTGAGTGAGACAGAGCAGAAGAAAAGATTAAGGAAGTAACACGTCAAAGGAAGTGCTCCAGGCAGATGGAAATCGGTATCAGAGAGAAGCTGTGCAACGAATGAAGAACACTGGAAACAATAACTATGAGGATTTTTTCCTTATTATTTAAATTTCTCTAAAAGGTAATTAAGTGTTTAAACAAAAATATTTAACATTTGGAAACACATTGTTGTAATTTTCTTACAGGGGAACTGGTAAAATACCACTTGAAGGTAGACCATGATAAATTAAAGATATATACTACAAAGCAACCATTAAAATATAAAGCCAAAGAGTTTAGCTAATAAGCCAACAGAGGAGATAAATAGAATCGTAAAAATTCTCAATTATATGAAAAGACAAAAGTAAAAAGGGAATAAAGAAGAGGTGGAACAAATAGAACATAATAGCAAGATGATAGATTTAACCCTAACCATATCATATTGTTATTATTCCGTTGTTAAGTCATGTCCGACTCTTTGTAACCCCTTGGACTGCAGCCGACCAGGTTTCCCTGGCCTTCATTATCTCCTGGAGTTTGCTGAAACTAATGTTCATTGAGTTGGTGATGCCATCCAACTATTTCATCCTCTGTTACCCCTTCTCCTCTTGCCCTCAGTCTTTCCCAGCATCAGGGTCTTTTCCAGTAAGTTTTTTGCATCAAGTGGCCAAAATACTGGAGCTTTTAGCATTGGTCCTTCCAATGAATATTCAGGGTCGATTGCCTTTAGGATTGACTGGTTTGACCTCCCTGTAGTCCAGGGGACTCTCAAGAATGTTCTCCAACACCACAGTTCAAAAGCATCAGTTCTTTGGCATTCAGCCTTCTTTATAGTCCAACTTCCACATCCATACATGACTACTAGAAAAACCATAGCTTTGACTACACAGACCTTTGTCGGCAAAGTGATGTCTCTGCTTTTTAATATGCTGTCTAGGTTTGCCATAGCTTTTCTTTCAAGGAGCAAGCGTCTTTTGATTTCATGGCTGCAGTCACCGTCCACCATGATCTTGGAGCCCCAGAAAATAAAGTCTGTCACTGCTTCCGTTTTTTTCTCCATCTATTTGCCATGAAGGGATGGGACTGGATGCCACTTTCGTTTTCTTCTTTTTTGAAATGTGTACCTCCCTTCTGCAGCTATGAGAAACATGTCTCCCTAAATCCTCAATCTATTTACTTACTTGATCAATTGCCTTCCATGTAACCAACTCTGTCTCTACTGCTCCCCACCACAAGTGTCCCCCTCAGACTCTAACGACATCTTGGGAGGCACACAGCCACCTGGAAGCTCTTTCCAGCCCCCGTTGGCTCCAGCTATCCGTGTCAGTCTTCCCTCCTGCGTGAACGCCCTCCTTACCTTTCCCGGACTCCAGTCCCTACACCTGGCCACTACTGTGTGAATGTCCTCTGCACCTTTCTGGGGCTCTGACCGTCTACACAGGTGCCTCCAACAGGCTCCTCCCTCAGGCTCTGCAACCCCACGCTGAGCACTCATGGATCCTCCTCAGGTTCTGACACCCCACGTCAGTCCATACCCCCATATGAAGAGTTTCATGGTGAGTCATAAGGAGCTTGAGGCAACATACAAAAATATCAGTGATTCTGATCCTCAGTTAAACATTTTGATATTTTTCTCACTATAGATTTTTTTTTGCATTCATTTTGATTAAAAAAAAACAAAAATGTATCAACATGATATTTATCTTAATTACTAGTTTTTGGGAACCATCTTACATTTCCTACCCAAGGTAAGTGCCTCACCTGCCTTACCCTAGTCCTTGCTCTGTATCTTCACTTTGCTGTAAGGTATCATGTGCTTAGTTGCTCAGTCGTGTCCAACTCTTTGCAATTCCATGGACTGTAACCTGCCAGGCTCCTCTGCCCATGGGGATTCTCCAGGCAAGAATACTGGAGAGGGTTGCCATTTCCTCCTCCAAGGTATTACAGCTCTTCTTGAACATCTTCTATTTTGTGCCCTACCTAATGGCTTTTGGACCACATTGTTTATAACGGGAATGGAAAGAACAGGAAATCAAAGAGATTTCTAATTGTCCATGGAATTCTCCAGGCAAGAACACTGGAGCGGGTAGCCATTCCCTTCTCCAGTGATCTTCCCCGCCTAGGGATTGAACCTGGGTCTCCTGCATTTCAGGTAGACTCTTCACCATCTGAGCTGCCAGGGAAGCCCCAAGTGTTTACTAGTTTAGCCATACGTTTTCTGTGCTTCCATTTGTATTCTTGGGGTTGGGCTCTGCAAAGGTTTGGGGATCACTGGAAATTCTTAGGGCTTTCCTTGTGGCTCAGCTGGTAAAGAATCCTCCTGCAATGCGAGAGACCTGGGTTCAATTCCTGGGTTGGGAAGATCCCCTGGAGAAGGGAAAGGCTACCCACTCCAGTATTCTGGCCTGGGGAAATTCTTAAGCTAATGGATGTTTCCTTCTTCCTGAGGAACTCTAGAGTCAGCTCAAATATTAATCTATACTGCCTCTCTGAAGGAGATGCTTACAGTTCTTTAGTCATATTCTGTTAATATTTGAATGTGTTTTCTTTCCAAAAATTAAAGCTTTACCTCCTTACTTCTCTCCATCCCCTATAAACAATTCTCATCCCTCTCCTATTATAAGAGTTCAGTGCATCTTCTTCCAGAACTTTTTCCATTCTTTCATACATATATGTATACTAGCTTATTTAGAAATAACATATTCTGTAAGCAGTATGGTGGAGAAATTAAGGCATAGCTTTTCATTTAGGGAGCAAGCACCTTTTGATTTCATGGCTGCAGTCCCCGTCCACTGTGATTTTGGAGCCCAAGAAGATAAAGTCTGTCAGTGTTTCCATTTTTCCTCCATCTATTTGCCCCATGTTCTCAGCTGCCCTGGTTTTCAGAACCTTGTGTGTTTCCCTCCCCTTGAGGGTGAGCAGGACCCAGGACCTGCTTCTTCTAACAGTAGAATGCAGCAAAGGTGACGGGATATAAGTGATTATGTGTATGTGATTGCATTTTGCACAGTTGTGATGTCACACAAAATCGCAGAGGAGGAAGCTTTGTGAGTTGACCCTCCACTGAAGCCTAGATCAGTTCAGTTCAGTTCAGTCACTCAGTTGTGTCTGATTGTTTGCGACCCCATGGACTGCAGCACGCCAGGCTTCCCTGTCCATCACCAGCTCCCGGAGCCCACTCAAACTCATGTCCATCAGGTCAGTGATGCCATCCAACCATCTCATTCTCTGTCGTCCCCTTGTCCTCCCACCTTCAGTCTTTCCCATGGAGCAGGAAATAGTGACTTGAACCAACCATTTTAGAACTCTGGAACTTGATTGGACACTCATCAATCAGTGAAAGTGATTAATCAGTGGATCGATTCAGAGGAATGTTTAACAGAGAGAGAAGCTGCTCTTCTTTGGTAAGAGGAACGTGTGTGCCAACCAGCTGCCACTTCCTGTTCCTTGGTCCTGCCACAGCTCTGGGGCAGTGGCTCACACTTCTGGAGTGGCTGGTTGGTGGCAGAGTGGACAGCAGGGCTCTTGTTCTCCAAAAATGTGAGGTTGTGCTTTTCAGTTGGTCTGCCAGTGCTTTGAGGGGCCAACGCAATACCTGCCTTGGTTTCAGCCCTCTCAGCTGCAGCAGCTTCCCCTGGCAGGATCTATAGAGAGATTCAAAGAGACGGAACCTTTATTTATTTTGGAGGAAGCCAAACATTTAAGGAAAGCTTTGTCAGGTCACTTGCTGACCACCAATTTAACAGAACAGAAGCTTCCATGACCATGCATGAGGGACATAAACCTTGCAATAATAGTTGGAAAAGTCACAAATGGATTGTTCCAGCCTCACCAAACAAAACGCAGCAATTCCTGAGGAGCAGAAGAATCAGAGGGCTTCCCAGGTGGTGCTTGTGGTAAAGAGTTCGCCTGCCAGTGCAGGAGATGTGAGAGATGTGGGTTCGATCCCTGGGTCGGGAAGATCACCTGGAGGAGGGCGTGAAGACCCACTTCAGGGTTCTTACCTGGGAAGTCCCACGGACAGAGGAGCCTTGCGGGCTACAGTCCATGAGGTTGCAAAGCGTCAGACGCGGCTGAAGTGACTTAGCACACACGTGCATATGCAGGAGAATCAGATGCATAGAGTCACTACGGTAAAATAGTCCTAATGTCCAGTTCTCATCTAAAACTACAGAACACAAAAATAAACAACAAAGTATGTGAACAGCAAAGTATGGCCCATTCACTTTGAAAAAAAAATGTGATTCAATACAACCCTTAGGAAGCCCACACATGGGAACTGACAGCCAAGAACATTAAATCAATTGTCCCAAATATGCTCAAGGAACTAGAGGGAACCGCGGACCAAGAACCAAAGGAAATCAGGAAAATGATCTTTGAAGAAAAGGAGACTATCAGTAAAGAGATGGAAGATACAAATAAGGAGAACTAAACAGAAATTCTGAAGCTGAAAAGTATAATAATTGAAAGATTCACTAGCGTGGTTCTACAGAACCACTCAGCTTTTGTTTATCTGCATGCTTCAGTCATGTTTGACTCTGTGACCCTATGGGCCATAGCCAGCAAGGCTCCTCTGTCCATGGGATTCTCCAGGTGAGAATACTGGAGTGGATTGCCATTTCCTTCTCTAGGGGATCTTCCTGATCCAGAGACTGAACCCACTTCTCTTACATTGTCTGCATTGGCAGACAGGTTCTTTACGACTAGCACCACCTGGGAAATATCTTAATTTCTCGTTCATTCTTGAAGGAGACTTGGTGCCATAGCTGACTTGAGCAGGCAAAAAAAAAAAAAAAAAAAAGATCAGTGAGACAATCGAAGTTATCCAGTCTGAGGGGCAGAAAGAAAAAAGAATGCATAAAAATGAGCAGAACTTAAGAGATCTATAGGACACCATCAAACATACTAACATATGCATTATAGGAGTCTGAGAAGGATTCGAGAGAGAGAAAGAGGCAGGAAAATATTTGAAAATAAAGTGGCTGAAAAACGTCTGAAGAAAGCATGAACATGCATATCCAAGAAGCTCAACAACCCCCAGTAGGAAAATTCAAAGAGATCCACACCAAGGCATATTATAGTGAAAGTGTCAAAAGCCAAGGACAAGGACAGAATTTTGAAAGCAGCAAGATCAAAGCAGCTCTTCACATACCAGGGTCCTCAATGAGATTAACACCTGATTTATCCTCAATAACCATGGAGGCCAGAAGGTAGTGGAATAATATATATATAGTTCTGGAAAAAAAAAAAAAACCTGTTAACCAAGAATTCTATATCAGCAAAACTCTCCTTCAAGAATGAAGGAGAAATTAAGATATTTCCCAGGTGGCGCTAGTGGTAAAGAATCCATCTGCCAATGCAGATTATGTAAGAGAAGCGGGTTCTATCTCTGGGTCAGGAAGATCCCCTGGAGAAAGAAATGGCAACCCACTTCAGTATTCTCGCCAGGAGAATCCCAATGGCAGAGGAAAGTTGCTGTCTATGGTCCATAGGGTCACAGAGTCAAACACGACTGAAGCAATTTAGCATGCAGATCAACAAAAGCTGAGGGAATTTACTCCCAGCAGAGCTTCCCTATAAGAAATGCTGAAAGGAGTCCTCCAGGGTGAAATGCAAGGATACGAGGACATAGCCCAAAGCCATTGTCATTGTTCAGTCGCTAAGTCATGTCTGACTCTCTGCGACCCCGCGGACTGCAGCGCGCCAGGCTTCCCTGTCCTTCACCATCTCCTGAAGTTCGCTCAAACTCATGTCCACTGATTCAGAGATGCCATCCAACCATCTCATCCCCTGCCATCCCCTTCCCTTCCTGCCCTCATCTTTCCCAGCATCAGAGTCTTTCCCAATGAGTCAGCCTCCCCACCTGGAAATGGGCATAAGATGAGCTCCTACGGTGTGGGGAGGCGGGGAAGCCTGTTCTGGGTGTTCAACCCCTTCTTGGTCCCCCTTGTAAGGACTCAGCTCCTCCATTCTCCACCTTTTACCCTTTCATCATCGTTTCTCACATGGGGATTCTCGTCAACAAATGAATACACTCTAGATGGCTAACATAAAAAGGATCCCCCCTGGTCCCCTACCCACCTGCGCCTACTGCCTGGCCCGACCCGCTCCCCAGTAAACCTCCTGAGAAGGCGGCCATCGTCTCTGCCCACTTGCTCAAATGCCTGCCTTCCTCCACCTCCCTCACAAGGCCAGTGGGGACGTCCTGGGAGGAGCGGCCACTCCTTCACCGCTTCCTTGCCTGGCCGACAGGGCTGTCCATGGCCTCTTTCTGGGACCCTCTTGGTGGAGGAAGACGCGCTTTCTCTCTCCTCCCCATGGCCAGGTTGGTCTCCTCCTCCCCTCCCGCCCCCGCCCCTAACCCCAACTGTGACCCTAACCCCGGACAGTCTCTGCTCTGAAGGCTCCCGAGTTCTCTCTCCTGTTGGGACCTTCCTGAACTTCAGACTTGTATCCCCTGTCCTCCTGACACCTGACAGACCTCTCAGCCTCAGCCTATCCACAGAATTCTTGGTGGGCTGCCCATCCCACCCCCAAGTCCTCCCACGAGGAGCTAGGGGGCCCTCTGGTAAGTGTGTGGAAAGCGGGGTGGCGTCCGTGGGTGTGAATCGGGCTCTGTGCCCTCGCCCCGTGCCATGGGGAAGGTTCACCAGGCCCTCGGGGCCTCAGCATCCCCTCTGTATCCGATGGGGCAGGGGAGGATGCTCAGGAGTCAGGATGAAACACACTAACATATAAAGCTCTGGAAACGACACCGCCAGCATCCCAGGTCATCCAGCCAAAGACACTGGGGTCAACCCGGCTTCTGCTTTGTGCGTGTGGGATGTGTGTAAAGAAACAGTGGCAGTCCCGCTGACTCAGCTTTCAAAACATGTGTCGGTTCACGGGCGTCTGTCTGTGAGCACTCCCTGGTCCATCTCCCCCGGGGGGCAGCGGAGCAACCTTTCCAGCCGCCAAGCCACCCTCCCTGACCGTGGAGTGCACCCAGAAGGATCTTTCACTTAAGAGTTAAATCAAACTCTATCCCCCTCCTTTCTCTTCTTCTAACTTTTTCTCACAGAAACTGCCAGACATACAAAGACAGAGCAAGTAGGATGACCAGTGACAAGCCCACCAACCAGCATCTATGCTCAGCACTACTATGATGTGAGCCCCCCCCGACACACCACCACACTCCCCTCCTGCACCCCAGACACCACATACTACACTCAACAAAGTAATTTTCTTCAACCTACACTGTGCTGGTTTGTGGGAATTAAGTTCCCCCACCAAGGACTGAACCAGGGCTGTGTCAGTAAAAGTGCCAAGTCCTAACCCCTGGGTCACTAGGGAATTCCCAACAAAGTAACTTTTGGGATTTTGGACATCCCCCAAGTTGGATGACGTTGTTCCTCAGCTGAAAACCCTCCGGGGACCCTACCTCCTCACCCTGGCCTTGACCCTGACCTGTCTGTCCCCTCCTTCCTCCAGCTGGCCATTCTGTTCCCTGTCCTGGGGCTCTGCGTTCACAGTCTCTCTGCCTGGGTCCCCCATTTCCCTCGCTTTTCATGAATGTCTACCCCTGGCCACCTGTTCTCAGTTCCCTTGTTTGGATTTTTGTCCTAACGGCAGTGAGAAGTCAGTGGCGGGGTCTAGGCAGGAGCACATGGTGACCAGGCTTCTGTGTGGAGGATGTTGTGGGTCGGGGAGCAGGCCGCCGGGATCTGAGATGATTCAGTGAGATGCAAGCTGGAAGGCACTCCAGCCCGAGACATAGTGAGTGCTCAGAAAATACCAGCTATTGTCAGTACTTGCTTGATAAACCTCGGCCTCCCTTTTAAAGCAGAGTTGCAGGAATAAAAAGTGGCTGAGTGTGAACTGTCTGCCCCGAGTAACCCAGCCGGTGAGGCTACGGGACAGAAGCCCCAGGGGCCCAAGTGTGAGTTTACTGCATGTTCCTGAACCCTGGCCTGGCTTCGTCCAGGGAGACAGACAGAGGCACAAATGAGGCAACTTCACCAAGAGCATTGCGTCCACCACAAGGAGACCCGGTCTAGCAGTGAGTGGGCGAGTCCTTCCAGTGTGGGGTGACCGGGAAGGTGTCCCCAGAGCCAGGCTGGAGGGATTCCCCTACCCCCAGCGAGGCTGGGCAGGCGGTGGGTGCAGTCAGGCAGAGGCGGACGCAGTGCCTCCCGCCAGGGCCAGCACCCAGGGTGAAGGAGGACAGTTCGGCCACCAGGGGGTGCCCGGGGACTTCGCCGGTTTGCAGACTCGGGCTCCGCCAGGAGGAACGCGACAGCTGCCGCGTGGTGGCCAGTATTCGCAGACGGACAGACCGACCCAGAGTGAACCCTGTCCCGCCACTGCTGGGAGGGTGAGCAGAGGCCTCGGGCAAGCCACCTGGCCTTCATGTGCCTCACTTGCAGCACTGTGAAGAGAAGAAATCGCTTTCTGGGGCCAAGCCCCGAATCTGACACATCTCACCTTGAACTCCTAGCACCTCTCATCCATGGAACCGGGACCCTGCTCCTCCCCGAAGCAGCCATGGCCCCTGCCGCTGGAGCAAAGAGCCGGGGAAGAGGCTCCGAGCCCCTATGCCAGGCAGCCCCCCACCCCAGCATCCCCGGCTGGTCAGGCACCCCGTATGTCTCCTCTTTCTTTCTCACGACCACCCTTCAGATCTCAAGCTGGGGGGGGGCAGTGTGTGGCAGCTGCACTCCTGAACCCCCAGTTGGCTGGCAAACAGCAGGTGCTGAATAGGTGTGAAGGGACTTTCCGCCTGGCCTCCTGCAGGCTGGTGGCCTCCGGGCAGGGGACAGTCTGGGCTCAGACACACAGCCCCTAGAGTGGAAGGCCTGCGTGGAGGGGCCTGTGTGCTCTCACTCTCCTGCAAACCTTCCTGAGACTCACCCCTCGCCTCAGGCTCTGCTGGGGCCAGGACCCCCTGGAAAGTTTGCTCTGGCCTGGAGGCCCGGCCTGGCAGTTTGGTCTTCATCCCGGGGAAAGACTGGGCAGGGACAGCTGTGATCAGGTTTGTATTCTGAGGGTGCCCTGGCTGCAGGGTGGAGGACGGCTGGGGAGGAGTGGGCAGGGGGGGCGGTGGGCCCCCAGGTAGGGCAGGAGGAAGGACTCAGGCTGGGAGAGGCCCGCTCACAGGAAAGCTCAGATAGCCAGCTGGACTTGAGGGTGAAGCCTGGGCATCCAGCTCAGGTAAGCGGCGATGCTGTTGGCTTTAGGAAGAACCCTGGGGGCCACTCACGTTCCTGGGGCCCACTGCTGAGCTTGGCCTTGCTTGTTAAGGATTTGCGATCCAACAGCAGGAGCCCCAGACTCAATGGATGTGAATTTGAGCAAACTCCGGGAGACAGCGAAGGCCAGGGAAGGCTGGCGTTCTACAGTCCATGGGGTTGCAAAGAGTCAGACACGACTCAGCAACCGAACAACAAAAACAGGAGCCAAGATGATGGGAACGGGACCCTAGGAGGGAGGAGTAGAGAGCACAGTGGATTCCTGGGGGGAAAAGACTTGGAGTCCCGGCTGGAGCAGGGGTACTGGCGAGCCCTGTGACACTCCTCGCCTCCATTCCTTGGAGGCAGAGGCCCCTGGTCACAAGCTAAGGATGAAAGTCAGCCCTGCGGGTTGCCCCTTGTCCTACATCCCTGCAAAGGAACACGGCGCCCAGTGTGGTTCACATGGGGGTCTGGGCTCTGTCCGTCAAGTGACTCAACCAGACAGGGTGTGGAGCCTGCCCTTGATGGGCCAGTACCGTCATGTCGCTGGAGTGATGCTGGCAGAGAAAGGTCATTCTTTAAATCCCCTGATTGTCCACCCTGACGTGCAGAGGTGATTTCTCAGACCTGAGAATGGAGCTGCAGGCTGGCCTGGAGCTCCGGTCAGTGAGGCTGACACCCTCTCAGCCACCGTTGGAGCGCCAGCCCCTGGGATCAAAGAGCAGATGGGCTCAAGTGTACAATGGGTCTGCTGGGGCAGGGAGAAACAGAGGCGTGTAGGCCAGTGGCTTGCGGGATCAATCCCTGGGTCGGGAAGATCCCCTGGAATAGGAACTGGCAACCCACTCCAGAGTTCTTGCCTGGAGAATCCCAGGGACCGAGCAGCCTGGCGGGCTACAGCCCATGGGGTCGCAAAAGAGTCGGACACGGCTGAGCATGTACGCGTGGCAGAGGCTGGTGGGAGTCCGGCTGTCGGGAGGCACAGCTTGGCTGTTGGGGAAGGAAAGGGGGCTGCTGAACCAATCAGTGAGACAGGGGCTGGGTAAACCCCAGATGGAGCTGGAAGACGGGAGGGCTGTTTGGATCCCCCTCCCTGCTCTGTGTACCCTCCACCCATGGCTCTTATGTTATTTGAGATGGTTTCACTGCCTTCGTGTTTTGTCTGTGTTCAGTCACTCAGCCGTGTCCGCCTCTTTGGGACCCCATGGACTGTACCCCGCCGGGCTCCTCCGTCCGTGGGATTCTCCAGGGAAGAATATTGGAGTGGGTGGCCATTTCCTCCTCCAGGGGATCTTCTCAACCCATTGATGGAACTCATGTCTCCTGCCTTGGTAGGTGGATTCTTGGCCCACTGAGCTTTCAGGGAAGCCCCTGTCATTGTCTCTTATTATGTACCATTTGAAATTCTTTTTGGAGGCAGAACTTAAATAGGAGGATCCAGACACGCAGTTCTGGCTCAGGAGACCCCTGTGATGGGGAACCTGGCGTCTCCAGGTAGAGTCTCCTCCTCAGGGCTCAGAGTAGTTGAGAAGCAAGAGTCAACCCCGCTCCTGGAATCTTGCCAGGCAGCATGGCCCTGGGGCCATGACAGACGTGACTGTCTTCCCATTTCACAGGACACTGAGTCCCTGTGCTACAGTCACACAGCTCAGAGACGTGGCCTGGAAACCAGTCTCACGTGCTGCGGGACCGGCTCTTGCTGCCTTGGGCCAGGTAGGCAGTGAGGCCCGAAAGCCAAGCGCGGTCTGGACAGCATATAAAACAAAGCTGTTAAGCAAAGAGCCGGCCTCTGGAACTGGTGGAACTCTGACTCTGGCCCTCCGCGGATGAGTGAGGTCTCTGTGTCTCGGGGGCCCCGCCTTTAAAATGGGGCTCAGAGTGCTGGTGTCCTGGGGTGCGGGTGGGTGCTGAGTCACGTGCGCTGAGCACCAAGACAGTGTGTGGCACGTGATAAGTGCGCAGTGTGGGCCCTGACGGCTGCTGGGAACGTGGGGCCTGGCCTTGGGCTCGCTCGGGCCTGGGGCTCCCCTGGATTCCGGGGTGACCTGGGGTGCAGTGCTGGTAAATGACAGCCCACGGCACCACCTGGCCAGGCTCCCATGCGGCCAGAGCATATTGTGAGCTGTGCAGTGTCCCCGAGAGCCGCATCTGGGCAGATCCCGCCCACCTGGCT
The DNA here is from genome assembly GCF_014754425.2 of Oryx dammah. NCBI lineage: Eukaryota > Metazoa > Chordata > Mammalia > Artiodactyla > Bovidae > Oryx > Oryx dammah. The sequence goes on from NW_024070199.1 coordinate 44,176,806, forward strand.
ACACCATGTAGCTCACACGTGGTGTACGTGTTGCGCTCGGCTCTCGTATCCAAAGCAGACTCCATGTGTCCACCACATCACGGTCCCGAGAAAGGATTCGAGGAAAGGGCTCACGTCCATGTGGTGCCAGGGACCCTCAGAGGCAGAGGCTCCTCCCGCCCAGGCTTGGGCAAGGTCAGGCCTAGGAGCAAAGCCCAGGAGAGCGGCAGACACGGCCCACATCCAGGGCCTCGCGGTACTTTCAACGTTGACAATATCGTACCCCATCCCACAATCTTGAAAAGGCTCCCCCGGGTGCGACGGGGGCAGAGGCGGGGGGCAGGACGCAGCCCACACAAACGGAGGGACGCGGTCTGAGTGGAAAGGGGTCATTGCTTTAATTCAGGTCAGGACCCACCCCGGGGGGCCCGCCTGCCCCATCCCGAGGCAGAACCACTGGCCCTGTGTCAACATGATCGTTACAAAAATAAATATGAAAAAAAGCAGCCGCTCTTTAGTGATCGTGGAATTAATCTTAACAGCAATTAAATGTGTTTAAGCATCTGGCATGTCTCCTAAATTGCACCAAAAGAATCTGGAAGCACTTGGTTTGGCCTCAGAGGCAACCCAGAAAGGAGGGCAGGGGGGGCCCGGCCCCAGGCCCAGCTGAGCGCGGTGCCCGCCTGGCCCGCAGGTCACATCTCGGAGTCAGCGTACATGCCATTGATGAGATAGTCCACCTGCGTGTAGTCCTTCTTCCTGTAGCTCTCGTAGGCCTGCAGCGCAAACAGGATCAGGACCGTGATGAAGAGGGTGACCCCCAGCAAGAGCACCGCCAGGAGGAAACTTCTGTTCACTGAGGACAAGGCCAGGGGCTCGCTGGAGACCACCAGGTACTGGCCCTGGGTACTGGGCTGGCACAAGTCTGTGGGTGGCACCTTGGAGTCCCCAGGGGTCGGCCCCAGGGAAGTAGTACCAGGCGTGGCCGCAGGCTCAGCGTGCTCTGGCATCTGAGCCGTGCCCAGCCCTGCGGCCCCCGGCATGGATGTGGCAGGGCTGGGCTGTGTTGTGGGGGTTGTGGCCTCCACCACGGGGGCTGGGCTGGTGTGAGGTGTGGAGGCTGCCGCTCTGCTGACGGTCGGCTCGGGGGCCTTGGTTGTGGAGCCCACGGTCATGGACACAGAAGCCGCAGATGGGGAGGTGGGCTCCGGGGTTGTGTTTAAGAGGGTGGGTGCAGGCCTCTGTGCCATGTCATCCACAGTCCAGGGCGTTGGCCTTGGTGCCTGGATGGTGGGGCCCCGCGTGGACTCACTGAGTGCTTGAGGACTCGAGGGTGTCAGGCTGGCGGTGGGCCTGGGAGGACCGTGTGAGCCTGCGGGGCTGCTGACACTTGTGGGGGTCACAGCAGTGGGCTGGGCACTTGTGGCCAGTGTGCGTGTGGCGGGCAGCATGGCCATCGCTGGCCTAGACGACGTGCCGTTGCTGGGCGCCCGCGTGCCAGTTGAGGACAGGGTCCTCCAGGCAGATGCCGGGGCAGGCGGCATGGCCGTCGCCGGCCTAGACGACGTGCCGTTGCTGGGCACCCGTGTACCAGGTGCAGACGGGGTCCTCCAGGCAGATGCCGGGGCAGGCGGCATGGCCGTCGCTGGCCTAGACGATGTGCTGTTGCCGGGCGCCTGCGTACCAGGTGCAGACGGGGTCCTCCAGGCAGATGTCAGGGCGGGCGGCACGGGCGCCCTGGAGGCGGCTCCAGCCCGGGTCCCTCCAGCCGGCGCAGAAGTGCCCACGTCTGTCCTGTCTGTTGCCCCCGCTGTGATTGCAGGAGAGGTGTGGTCGCCTCCCCAAGTCCCTCTGGTCAGCGTGACAGGAGACGGTGTCGCCGGGGTCATTCTCTCAGCTGTTGTGTTCAAGACTCCGGTCGCTGTTTGCACGGATGAGTTTTTCTCCGAATGGTCCCACGTCTGGTTGAGGACTGCGTACCGTTAAGAGTCAGAAAAGGAGAAAGACAAATGATTGTCTTCTCATTAGAGAAGTGGATTACTCAGGTGGATTATTCAGAGCCGGTCTGAGTTTCTGGCCCATGGGGCTGGCTGGGGAGGACGATGGTGACGTGGGGCCAGGTTTCCCTCATCTCACCGTGCACCTCTGGCCTGCAGCCCATCATATGGGTGCTCGGCACTGTGGTTAAAATACTCCTTTCCTCTCTGAACCCCAAATGCATGGGAAGACTTCAGAGCTTCACCCGTTGATCCAATTCCCAAAATATCGAAGTCTCACATCACAGGTGTGATTCACCATTAAAAAAAAAAAATCTATCCAACACACACTCAGGTTTTCAAAGCAGCTAAATCCTTGCCCAGATATTCACACCGTGCCACAACTCTCGGCTTTATTGAAGGACTTACAGAGAGATTTCTGGGGATGCACAGTGCCTGGCACAGAGAAGCGCAGCTAAATGTGATGTTTGGGTCAACCAACGCCCCAGTAAACACCGGGCTTACGGAACAAATGAAATTTTGCAGGACCCAGTGACTAACCCTCGCAGGGCTCAGAGGCTGGGTCCCACGTTGGCTGGACGAGCCTTCCCAGCCCAGCCCCCAGGGCCCCGGCAGGCCCGTCCAGTGGATGCATGGCTTTCTCACTTACGTGGATGCTCAGACATGTGCAGGCTTTCGGATAAGGACCAGGAGGAAACCCAAACGAGCACGAGGGCTGTCCACATCTTGCAGGTGGGCCAGGAGCGAGGCTGGGTGGTCCCCGAGGCTCCCAGCTAGCCGCGCCTCAGGCTGCTAAGGGCTGCCTGCTGCTTGGCCGAGGGACCTATGGTCAAGACAGCAGGCGCCTGGTCAGGAACGCAGGGGCAAGGGCTCCCGTGTCACGGGCGAGGGAGGGCTCCGGCGGGCTGCAGGGTGCAAACCCAGCCAGATGGCCCCCAGGGCCTGGCATGTGGGAAGGGTGTGCCGGTTCTCAGCCACTTGTCTGGGGATCAGCCCAGTGCCTGCTTTCATGGGCTTAGAGCACTTCTTGACCCACTTTCACCACGAGTCCCACCATCCCACCCTGGAGTTCAGAATATGAAAGAGCAGCAGAGAGAAGGTATAAAGACTTCCAGTTACAAGATCACCCAAGTCCTCCTCCTGAATGTCTCCTGCAGCCCGCAGGACCTGTGATGGCTGACCGCATGTGGACATGCCACGAGCAGCCAGCCGCCACCCATCCACCCATCCAGCGTGCCCCGCGTGAGTGCCCGCTCACGTGCCAGGCAGAGGACTCGGGACAGAAAGACGAGAGCCACACGACTCTCTCCTCCAGAGGGAGGCACAGAAGAGGGGTCACCGCAAGCTGCTGCCAGCGCAAAGTGGAGCGTGACTCAGGGTTGGGGAACGGCAAAGGGATGGTGCCTGGGCTGGCCGTGGAGCGGGAGGCGGAGGCTGGCCCTCCGTGTGGAGGCCCCAGAGGCGGGTGGGAGGGGACTGGGGCCCCTGAGGGCGCCCCCCACAAGCAGTCCTGCCCACAGGCACCCTAGGCCATCAGCGCAAAGCTCTGGAGTTCCACAGAACATCTTGGAAGGGAGCCTTCAAGTTGCCCTGAAGGAAACGTGCTGACCGACTCCTCGCCTGGCATGATCTAAGTGTTGCTCTCCACGGACCAGCAGCCGGGCTGGCTCCCTGGCCTCCCAGCAGCCCCGAGAGTCACCTTCAAGCATCCCTGCCCTGGCCCTGTGCCATCTGCCACTCCACAGCTGCCAGAGAGATTTCTGTAACCCACAAAGCCCACCCTGCCTCCACTGCTTAAACCCCTAGTCTCCCAGGATAATTCCAAAGCTTACTGACCAGGGATTTTGGCAGGAACTAATGCCTCTGGCTGGTGATTTGTCAGGGAAGTGAATACTGAAATGTACCCGTGAATATTCACTGGAAGGACTGATGCTGAAACTGAAGCCCCAACACTTTGGCCACTTGATGCAAAGAGCCAACTCATTGGAAAAGACCCCGATGCTGAGAAAGATGGAAGGCAGGAGGAGAAGGGGATGACAGAGGATGAGATGATTGGATGGCATCATCGACTCAATTGATATGAGTTTTACGCAACCTCCAGGAGATGGTGAAGGACAGGGAAGCCTGGCGTGCTGCAGTCCACAGGGTCACAAAGAGTTGGAGATGACTAAGCGACTAAACAGCAATGTTTAGGTAATAGAAGACGCGTTAACACGTCTCTGGTCAGTAAGCTGTCAGCATGGCGAGGCAGCCTTCCATGTCTGACCCTCCACCCTTCCTGGATGCGCCGACTTCCACCAGACAACACAAAAGGCCTGCAGTTCCCTGCCCGCCCCCGTGTAGCTTAAAGGGGCCCCTCGGGGTGGCTTTCTGCCTCCTGTGAGTAGCAGGGACATTGCAGGGTGGCCCCAGGACTGGAAAAAATCCCCTCAGAGCACAAACTCTGCTGCAAGGCTGTGCTCTGCCCCCCAACCCCCACCCCACCCCCACCCCTGGCTTCTAACCAAGTGTCACTAACTTCAGTTTAGCCTCATGGTGCGCTTTCCCGCCAAAACTGTCCCATCAGGGTTCCTGGGGTCTCACAGGTGTCCAAAGGTCCCTGGGCCCTACCAACCACAGAGTCGCATCTGCTCTCTCGAGTGCGAAAGGCATCCTTTGTTCTGACAGAAACACGTGGGGGTTGGGTGGGCGGAGAAGAAACAGACCCATGTCACGAGTGAGGACTGAACCAGGGAGGTTTCAGGCACAAAGAGTTCACACACCACCCCCACCCCGACCCGCCCACAGCTGAAGCAGATGCAGCTGGACTCCCCATAAATAAATGGATTGAAACGGCTCTCTCTTCAGCCAGTCACACCCAGTGAGTGCGCTGACAATACCCCCAACACCAAGTCCCACGCGCTCCCCATCTGAACCCTGGATCTCAGGGCTTCCAGAATGCACCCCGGGCCTTAGGGCCTTCCGCTGCCCCCTCACTACCAATCTTGAGAGCAGGGTCAGCAAGCTTTTTCCTGTGAGAAGCTCAATTGCAAATATTTCAGACTCTGTGGGCCATGCGGTCTGTCTTGGCTCCTCAAGTCTGCAAAAGCAGGCATGGACCCTAGGCAGGTGATGGGTGTGGCTGTGTTCCAATAAAACTTTATTTACAAAGACATGCAGTGGGTGGGACATGGCCACCCCTGGCTCTGGGACTTCACTGAGCTTCAGCTGACGTTCCAGCTAAGGCAGGAGGAACCGATTCAGGGGGCTGAACGGATTTCCTCCTTCCGTCCAGCTCCTCACCCTGGAACAGAGGTGGACTATCCCATTCTTGGTCCAGGGACAGCGTCCAGGCGGTCTCTTCCTGGGGGCCCTTCTGCTATGACAGGCCCCCTCTGCCCCCACATTGCTGAGATTCAGCACCCCAAGGGGCTCCCACAGTCTCGTGGTATCTCAACACGAGGCCTAGAGGGAACCTTCCAGAAACAGAAGATGGCCAGAGGACCACATGGCTCCCATGCCCACCTGGGGAGCCCTGTCTAGGGCCACCAGAGAAAGCAGAGGCTCTGACGGCACAGCGCCATTGGCCAGGCATCCCGGTCACTGGATGGCTCGGCCCGCTGATGTTTGCACCTTCTTTTGCCCACCCTGACCCTGCAAAGCCCCCACAGGGCTGTTTCTGGGCTCCCTGTCTGGTCACCGAGCAGGTGGCCCTGCCCGCGGGCCTTGGGACACTCACGAGAGGCAGCTGCTCAGGGCGCGCTCCCAGGCTGGGCCATCTTCCTTGGAGAGCTGAGGGCTTGGCACTGAGGGCTCGCAGGGTGAGGTCTGGCTTTGCGGGAGGTGAGGGCAGCTTTGCAGGGCACTCCCAGGCCATGGCACGCTCTACGGCGCAGGTGGGATCCAGGTAGCTGCTCCACTCTGGTAAAAGATGCATCTAGGGTTTGGAAAAGGGCAAGTGCTCCTTAGGAAAAGCAGCGGGTAATCCCTTATCCACTGAGAAGGGAGGCATTTTCCTAGGAGCCAACCAAAACTTCAGAGGAGTCCAGGATACAGTTATAAAGATATGAACCAGCAGGCATGATTCCGTCATTGGTGAATACCTGATACACACTCAGGAAGAGATGCAAGAACTCACCACTTTCAAGAGTGGCAGACACAAGAGGTGGTGATGCCTGAGGACCACCACTAGCTGGCTCACAATCACAGACACCCACATGCACATGTGCCGACCAGGACACTGTGAGGCTCCGACACAGATCTTTTTGTCCCCCCATTCCTTATAGGCAAGACTCCAGACTCCATGACCTTCTCTCAGTTCCAAATGGCCTGCTACTTCTGCCAAGGTGCTTCAGTCGTGTCCCACTCTGTGCGACCCCATAGACGGCAGCCCACCAGGCTCCCCGGTCCCTGGGATTCTCCAGGCAAGAACACTGGAGTGGGGTGCCATTTCCTTCTCCAATGCATGAAAGTGAAACGTGAAAGTGAAGTGGCTCAGTCGTGTCCAACTCTTAGCGACCTCATGGATTGCAGCCTACCAGGCTCCTCCGTCCATGGGATTTTCCAGGCAAGAGCACTGGAGTGGGGTGCCATTGCCTTCCAGTTGCTGATCACAGGAGGAACAGTGATGAAACCCAAGGCAAGACTGATGGATCTGACAGATTCATCAAGATTAGGAGCGGGCCCACCCTGCATATACCCTAATCTTGTCAGCAACCTCACCCTTGTGAAACTTCGCAGAAGGTACTGCCTTGTTCCTTATCACATCCCCCTGACTGACCGTTACCTCTTCCTACTCACCAGGGAAGGGGGCCCAGTTCTTGAGGCCCTAGCCTACTGTGCCCCACCTTTGCATGGCAAGGTAAGAAAGCCACTCTTTCCTTCTCCTCCACGACTCTGTCTCCATATCTCTGTTTAGCCTTGGTGCACAGAGTCAAGGTTTTGGCAACACACACACACACACATGCACAGGCAGTCACACGCACACAGCTACACAGGCACTCAATCCATGTGCACAAGGCAACACAAGCATGCACACTGCCCCATGTGTACACGTGCAATCACACCTGTGCATGTGTGCAACCACACACACAATTACATACACGAGGTGTGCGTGCTCATGGAGCGTATCTCGAGCTATCTCAGGGAACTCCGCGGGTCTCTCAGGAAACCTCTGACGGCTCCCATCACTGCCTTTTCCCCCAGCCAGTGTGGCTGGTGATCACTGCTACCAAGACAGGAAGTGGCCGCTGTGTAAAGAGCAGGCCCTTGTGCCATGAGTTCATCCCTCTGGTAGGGTACAGCCCCCACCTTACAATCCCATATTTTAAATGTCAAGATTCCCCCGTTGGGACCTGTGCTAATCGAAGTTGACTCACAATGGAAAGTGAAAGTGAAGTAGCTCAGTCGTGTCCAACTCTTTGTGACCCGCATGGACTGTAGCCCACGAGGCACCTCCATCCATGGGAATTTCTAGGCAAGAATACTGGAGTGGGTTGCCATTTCCTTCTCTGAGGGATCTCTCCAATCCAGGGACTGAACCCGGGTCTCCTACATCGCAGGTAGACACTTTACCCTCTAAGCCACCAGGGAAGCCTGATGGAGAAACCATCACCAAAACTTAGTATCTGGTTTCCCCTGCAGAGGTTTTTGGTATTGTTCAGTCGCTCAGTCGCGTCCAACTCTTTGTGACCCCATGGACTGCAGCACACTAGGCTTCCCTGTCTTTCACCATCTCCCAGAGTTTGCTCAAATTCATGTCCATTGATTGGGTCAGTGATGCTTTAGTGAGCCTTAAAGGAGGGTCTGGCCTATTATTCTCATTATCTGGTGTAGAATGACTAGGCAGGTCAAGGTCTCAGAAAGAGATCCTTGGAGCAGGAAGGAAATGGTGTTAAATAAGAGAGCAGGCCAGGAGCAAAGATAGGAGGTTAGGCTGGTGCTGAGAGTTCTCATTTTCAGGGCTCAGTTCCTCACGAGCTGTGCAGGGAAGGGACAGGAGCCAGGCAACACTCCATGAGAAAGGCACCCTCAGATGTGGCCCTGGACGCCAACTTCATCCTCCTTCTCTGGCCCTTGACTTTGTGCTGCCTCTCAACATCTCCCACTTCCGATTTCTGTGCTCTCAATCTTGGCTTGATTTTAAACTTTTTTGAAACTGGGATATACAGGGTGTTGCATGCATGTTACCTGAAATCAGACTCCAAATTGCTTAATTCCTTTTTCTGGCTTACACAGGTTCCTGAGCCCAACACAAGTGTTACCTGCCACAGTCCATCACACTAGTAACTTATTTATCAGCGGCAGCGGCAATGTGACTCCAAGCTGGAGAAACGACACACTCCAAGGAATAGGGATTGCAGAAACAAACACAGGGCAAACCGCAGACATCTGTCCTGACACGTCACCTGGCTGAACTTTGGTATCAGAACGCAAGGAACACAGGCGTGTGGGTTTGTGCCTTTAGACATTGTCCTGGGTTCCAAAGGATGTGTGTCTGTGGCAGATGGGAACCTGGAGCGCTGGAGAGCATCTTAATTATATTGCTTCCTTCCAGGCTTCTGGAGTTTTGGGTATGATGCTAATTGCGGACCAAGAGCCTAATTTTGCTGGCCACATGGGTAAATTCCACATTCCTTTGTCCATCAGGCAAGTCTGGCCTATAAGCTGAACATCTGTATTGAAATTTTAGAGATGATTCCTCCAGAGAGGGGGGAAAAAAAAACAATATTATTAAAGGCAGATTTCTAAGTAGGTATTTATGTCTTATGGCAAACCATGTGGATGCTGGCTCCTCATACTAGCTTAACAGCTAATGGCAGAGACTAAGCGGCTACCCAGACTCACGCTGCGGAGGCAGGCAGGTTAAGTGGAAATGCATAAGCCCCTTCCAGGTAGAGAGGGCTTGGGGGAGGCCTGGGTCGCCTGAAAGGGCCAACTCTGTCGTTGAGGGCAACACTTCCTGGGGCCCAGCCTTGGGCCGGGCAGGACCTTTTAAGCATCCCCACCCATCCGGGTGTGTCCCAACTTTCCCTCCTTCGCTCCCAAACTGGATAGACCGCGTCTCTTCTTCTCCGGACCCGGGTCCTCTTAAGGCCCCCTTTTGCCTCCTGCCTCTCGGGCTCCCCCATCCCCGCTCCTCCCCCCGGCTGACTCCTCCTTCCGATCCTTCCGATCCTTCCTCACCTCAAATCGTCACCAGTGTGCACTCCGTATCCCCATTCATCTTGTCGCCGCCTCCCTCCTCCGCCCCTCGAGTCCCCCATGCACCCCACCTGCCCCTCTCCGCCCCCAAGCCGGTACAGGCAGCAGTGACAACAGCTCCCCGGGACAGCAGGAAGGCCCGCTTACCCGGGCGCGGCAGGCCTTGAGGCGGCCCGGCGGCCCTCAGGCGGGGAGAAAGCGCCCGCGGTCCGGCGTGGGGACGTGGCCGGCAGCGGAGCCGCGGAACCCGATGCCAAGACCGCTTAGGGCAGCCGCCCCAGCTTGGCCCCGCCCCGCCCCGCCCCGGAGGTGACGTCACGGGAGGGCGTGCCGGGTGGGCGGGGCAGCCTTGGACGACCCCGAAGCCCATCCCCGAAAAGAGTGGGGCTGCAGGAGGCGAGCCGGAAGTGAGGGGCGTGGCCGCACCCAAGGCGCCGCCCACCGCGGAGCGGCTCAGGTTACACCTCGAGCGCAGCCGGAAGTGGCTATTTTGGACTGGTCTCTGCCGGAAGTGGTGGTTCCTGGGGCTTTGCCACCTGGTCGCGGATACCGCCCTGTCCGGCCGAGGGTCTCGGAGAGGGTCATCTCAGACCTCCCTCGGCGACGTGGCTGTGCCACGTGTCCGCCCCCATCCCACAGACTTTATCCAGGCCCAAGGGCCAGCGCTGGGACTAAGTAATAGAGATGGTCATCCGTGTGACTTGAGTGCTTGCACGCGCCAAGCCCTGAGCTTGATTCAGTGATTTTACTCTGCAGTGAGAAGGAAATGGCAACCCACTCCAGTGTTCTTGCCTGGAGATTCCCAGGGACGGGGGAGCCTGGTGGGCTGCCGTCTATGGGGTCGCACAGAGTCGGACATAACTAAAGTGACTCAGCAGCAGCAGCGACAACCCTGTGACATGTTTCGCACCCGTTTTACAGACGCTGAAACTGAGGCTCACAGAATGTTCTTTAATTGTGAGCCGTGAATAACAGTGGGGCAGAATGAAGTACAGAGTAAAGCTGACGGGACTTGACCTTTATTAGAAATAGGCTTTGAGGGGTGAGACAGAGGCTCAAGAGGTATTGGTGGTGGTGGTTTAGTCGCCAAGTCATGTCCGACTCTTGCGACCCCATGGACTGTAGCCTGCTAGGCTCCTCTGTACATGGGAATCTCCAGGCAAGAATAGTGGAGTTAAGTTGCTGTGTCCTCCTCCAGGGGATCTTCCTTACCCAGGGATGGAACCTGGATCTCCTGCATTGCAGGCAGATGATTTACCGACTGAGCTATGAAGGAAGAAGTGTTGGATGTATGTGTATACTTACGGCTGATGTACGTATATACTTGGGCTTCCCAGGTGGCCTAGATGGTAAAGAATCTGCCTGCAATGTGAGAGACCTGGCTTCAGTCTCTGTGTCATGAAGATCCCCTGAAGTAGGAAATCCATTCCAGTGTTCTTGCATGGAAAATCCCATGGACAGAGGAGCCTGGTGGGCTACAGTCCCTGGGGTTGCAAAGAGTCAGACACAACTGAGTAACTGTCACATGGCTGATGTGTGGTATTGTGCCTCAGAAACCAACACAACGTTGTAAAGCAATTATCTTCCAATTAAAAAAAAAAATTTTAAGAGTTTGGAGAAAAAAAAAAGGCTTTGGGAGGGAGGGAGTAGACTGGGAGTTTGGGTTTGGTAGATGGAAACCGTTACATTTAGAATAGATAAACGGGACTGTATCCAATCTCCTGCGATAAACCATAATGGAAAATAATACTTTAGAAAAGAATGCCTGTATGTATGGGCTTCCCTGGTGCCTGAACGATAAAGAATCCACTTGCCAATGTAGGAGACGTATGTTCGATCCTTGGGTTGGGAAGATCCCCTGGAGGAGGGCATGTCAACCCACTCAGTATTCTTGCCTGGAGACTCCCATGGACAGAGGAGCCAGTTGGGCTACAGTCCATAGAGTCTCAAAGAGTTGAACATGACTAAGCGACTAAGCACAACACAGAGATACATGGAAAAGCACTAAATCGTTGACTTGAGATGTCTGGTTTTCTTTACCAGTAATCTTTTGATGTTCCAACTCCCTGGTTTTTGTTGCTGAAACTCCTATATCTCCTGGCTCCTCCCTTACCTCTTCAGGGCAGTATCTCAAAATTCTCTGAGATGCTGTATCCTTGGCTTAAATCTTCAGTTTTGTCTGCCAAATAAAACATAATTCTCAACTTGTAGATTGTATGTGTTTTGCAGTCAGCAGGGCCCTGGGCTGAGAAACTAAATGGGCCACAGAAACCTGGGAGGGTGTGATGACAAGGTCAGCTAGCCAGCTGTGAGCCCTGGGAGCACCCAAAACTCAAGTTAGTGGTGGCAGCCCAGTACCCCATGGTTTCAGGTTGTGTAGAACTTACTCTGAAAGACATAGGTTTGCTGAGATGTAGACCAGATGGGAGGATTCATGAAGACAAGCTCCTTTGATTTGTGTTTGCTTTAATTTTCCCAACTGCTGCTGCTGCTGCTAAGTTGCTTCAGGCGTGTCCGACTCTGTGCGACCCCATAGACAGCAGCCCACCAGGCTCCCCTGTCCCTGGGATTCTCCAGGCAAGAACACTGGAGTGGGTTGCCATTTCCTTCTCCAATGCATGAAAGTGAAAAGTGAAAGTGAAGTCCCTCAGTTGTGTCCAACTCTTCGAGACCCCATGGACTGCAGCCTACCAGGCTCCTCCACCCATGGGATTTTCCAGGCAAGAGTACTGGAGTGGGGTGCCATTGCCTTCTCTGAATTTTCCCAACTAGCTCCAATCTAACATGAAAAGTGCAGCATCTCTGTTCAATTCACAAGTGAAAATACACTCAAGCAACCAGTTATAGTTCTGTGCTTGCCTTCCTCAAAGTCAGCTTCTGTGATCCTGTGTTTCATTTCCTCTTTGCCAAAACTGGAACAGTTTTTACCACTAGGGCTGAAATTACAAAGATAAGACACAAGCTTCCTTCTTAAGGAGCTCATGGTCTAGAGCAGGGTCTGCTGGCCCTCTGTCTGCTTTTATAATTTTATTTATTTATTTATTTTTAGCTGTGCTGGGTCTTTGTGGCAGCGAGGACTTCTCCCTAGTTGCAGCAAGCAGGGACTACTCTCTGGTTGTGGTGTGCAGGCTTCTCATCTCAGTGGCCTCTTCTGTTGTGGAGCACAGGCTTTAGGGCCCACGAGCTTCAGTGGTTGCTGCATGTGGGCTCAGCAGCTGTGGTTCTTGGACTCTAGAGCACAAGCTCAATAGTTACAGTGCATGGGCTCAGCCACTCTGTTGCTCTGAGGCAGGTGGGATCTTCTCGGATCAGGAATTGAACTTGTGTATCCTGCATTGGCAGGCAGGTTCTTTAGCACTGAGCCACTAGGGAAGCCCAGTGTTTGCTTTTGTAATAAACTTTAATTGGAATATCATTACACCACCTTGTTAAGTATTATCTGGCTGCTTTTGCACTGCAAGGGCAGAGTTGAGTTGTTGCCACAGAGACTGTATGGCCTACTGAAACCTAACATATTTACTGCCTGGCCCTTCAGAATATGCTTGCAAACCCCCAGTCTAGAATGTTGCAAGGAAATGGATTCAGACAGCAGTGGAAATACCTTGTTGAGGTGGTCCAGAATATAGGGAAACTCATTCTCTCATAGGGGAATTTGGCAACTTTCAGTGGATTGGGGTCACCTGGCACCTTGAGTCCACTGAGCACAGCTCTGGGAACCATGTTATTGCTTGTGCAGAGTATTATGAGCAATAAAGCAGTCCAGGCGAGCTGATTCTGATGGCAGCGGACGAATTAAAGACAGAGAAGGAAGGATAAGCTTAAATCCTCACGCTGTGACTCAGGGCACAGAGGCCCTCGGGTTCTTTCTATGCAGAAATGGCTAAATAACAAACTCAGCTTGGTCCTTTGAGCTGTTGATTTATAATGTCATTTGAAAGTAAGGCCATGCGAGAAACCCCACGTAAATGTTAGGGCCGGAGCACTGCCAGGCTTCAAATCCTGACTGCTTTACTTTTTAGCTGAGTGACAGTGGGCAAGCGGCTTAGCCACTCTGTTCCTCAGTTTATCCTACAGTCGATTCTCATGACTCGTGGTTGTTATGCTTAAATAAAGTTGCCGTGAACGTGGACTCAGTGAATGCTGAGTCATTGCTCCTAAGGAAGAAAACAAGACCAATACTTCCCCTCGCGCTCTACACTCTACAGTCATTGTTACACTCCAAACCCAAAGGACATTGAAACTGTGAGAATTTTTAGAATAATAGTAGATCATTCATGAGGATAGGAATATAATTATATACACATTATTGGATTGATCCTGCTGACCTGTCAGTTGCAATGTTCAGAAATACTAATTTGCTTTTCAGATATTTATTATGGATAGCTGGAAAAAATTTTTTTAGAGATTACAAAAGCAGTTTGCTACAGATTTACACTGACATTTTCAATTTTTAAAAAAGCATGCTTTAAATTTCAACACATCACTAATTTAGCAAAATTATTCAAAGGTATCTTGTATAGTTTAAAAATCTTTTTATCGAGGATTATTATACATACAGAAAAGAATATGTACAGACTTGTAGCTTGATGGATTTTCACTAAGAGCCCCCTGTGTAGCCGCTCAGATAAGAAAGTCAGTAGCAGCACCGTGGGGATCCCTCGTCCTCCTTCCCACTCTCTCCAAAACCACCAAGTATCTGCAAAGATTCAGAGCAATTTGAACTCTTACACATTGGTGACGGGAATGCAAAATGGTAGAGCCTTTTGAAAACAGTTGGACAGTCTCTCATAAAGTTAAAGATACACTTACTATATGACCCAGCAATCCCACTCACCTTGGATATTCACCCAAGGGAAATGAAAACATATGTTCACACAAAGACCTGTATGAAAAAGTCTACAGCAACTTTATTCATAATTGCCAAAGGCTGGAAACACCCAGATGAGTCAGTGGGTGAATGGATAGGACAAGTGTGGTATGTCTGTACCATGGACTCCTGCATGCACCAGCACGGATGAGGCTCAGAAGCACGTGCTAACAGAAAGAAACCAGATGCAGGAGGCTACAGTATGAGCCCATTCACATCATTTTCATGAAAAGACCGAAGTATAGAGACAGAAGCCAGAGATCACAAGGGCACGGGATGAGGAAAAGGACTGGTTCAGGGTCACCAGATAAAATGCACGTTGTGCAGCTAAAGTTGCTGAAACTGACTGCTCCAGCTAAAGAGCATGAGGGAACTTCTTGATGGACATATTCTATATCTTGCTTATGGCGATGGTTACACAACTATATACATCTGTCCCAACTCATGGAATTGTGAATTTTACTGAATGTAAATTCTGCCTCAATGAATTTCACTAAAACACTAAACACGGGGTTGTAAAGAAAGGTGAAAGTGAAAACAGGATTGTGATGATAGTTATGAGTGTGTGTATATGTGTGTGTGTGCGTGTGGTAAGTGGAAACAAACACAAAATGAATGCATTTGGTCGTATGTAAATCCAATAAAATTGATTGTTTTGCAAAGTTTTACTGGGGCTAAAGAGACCCACTTCCTTCGGAATTCACTGGCTGTTTAGTGGTTAAGACTCTGCACTTCCACCGCAGGGCTTCCATCCCAGGATCCCTGGTCGGGCTGGGAACTAAGATCCTGCATGCCTTGCAGCAGAGCAAAACAAACAAAAAGAGACACACTTCCTAGTTATACAAAGTTCAACACACCAGGAAGATGTATAATTCCTAATCTTCGAAATTGGAATAGCCCCAATTACAAGACCTCAAAATATGTAGAGCAAAACTGGCAGAGAAGAAACAGAAAACTTTCCAACATAGGGAGAGATTTTAATATGCTTCTTTTAGTAGTGTATACAACAAGGAGAACTTGCTTCGCCCCCAGCCCAAAAAAACCCAGTAAGATTCTTAAAGACTTCGATGACATTGCTAAGAAATCCTGGCTTCATGAACATGCATAGATCATTCCATCTAATAACCGAATAATTGCTAGCTTAATTGCATGTCCTGGGGAAGAGGATTAAGAGTGTGCTTATCAAATCTGCAGATAACACTAGCGTTTCAACCTTTGGCCCCTGGGTTGGTCCCGCAGGGCCACTTTGTCCAGGGCTCTGTGGAGAGCATCAGCACAGAGAAATGTCTGGTGACCAACCCTGGGGACCGCAGCAACAGACACAGCCAGTCTGAGGGGCTGTCACACGCATCACTTTCAGCAGCAGCGGCGGAGTCAGCCATCCCTTCACCGAAAAGAGTAGTGGTGCAGCCAGAGGTGTTCATGTTCCAGGGAATCAGGAAACAGGGGTCAGAGTCCAAGAAATGGAAAATGGAAGGTGGAGGGACTTTGTGTCAGAGCAGGGACTCTGGTCTGAAATGGTTGTTTAAAAAAAGAGTGGTTTTAAATGTTTATCTCCTACTTACACGATATTGTGATTACCAGAATTCTGAAGAGAGAGGGAAAAAATCTCGATGAGGAATTCTGTGTGGTCATCACAAGCACGTATTCACTACGTATGATGTGGGTTAGGGGGAAGTGATAGGAGTTTATATTACAAATTTATCTTTTAATTTTTAGTTTTTTATTTGGCCCTGCAGGCATATGGGATTTCAGTTCCCCAACCAGGAATCAAACCCGTGTCCCCTGCATTGGAAGCACAGAGTCTTAACCACTGGACTGCCAGGGAAGTCCCTAGTTTTTAAAAGGGTTAATGTAGCTGCATTAAAAACTCAGTTAACTACAAATAGAAGAATATTGACTTGATATGATAAAGAATAATTATTTCAGATTGTTATTCTACATCACGTACTGTGCATGTGTACTAAGTTGCTTCAGTTGTGTCCAACTCTTTGAGACCCTATGGACTGTACTCCGCCAGGTTCCTCTGTCCACGGGGATTCTCCAGGCAGGAATACTGAGTGGGTTGCCATGCCCTTCTCCAGGTGATCTTCCTGGTTCAAGAATTGAACCCAAGTTCCTTACATCTCCTGCATTGGCAGGCAGGTTCTTCGCCACTGGCTCCACCTGGGAAACCCCATCCTACATCATACATAATGATTTTTTAAAAATCAGAGCTGTTCCTAGAGAGATCACGGATGAGGTCTTAATGAACATTATTCTAGTCAAAGGGATGAGAGAAGAGCAATGGATAGAGCGTATTTTTTAAAGACAAATTTTCATTATTTGCATAAGGTATGATCAGTTACCTAGAATGTCTCAGAGAGTCACCTTAAAGTCAACTAAAATGTATGTTAATAATTTGCCCCAATGCAAAATAAGTTTATGTCAGTAGATTCCTTATATACCAACAATGAAAAACAGGATTTCCCTGCAGTCCTGTGGTTAAGACTCCGTGTTTCTATTGCAGGGGACTCAGGTTCAATCCCTGCTCTGGGAACTAAAATCCCAATGTGCCATGGCGCCATCAAAAAGAAAAAAAAAAGCTTTAAAAAGGTCAGTTACTCTGGTGACAAAAATATAAAATAGCCAGTGATACATTAGTGAGAAATGTTCAGAACTGTCAAGTTTTAGGATGTTCTTTCTATGGAGGAGTCACAAATACCTGAGGACTTCCCTGGTGGCACAGTGGATTGGAATCCATCCGTCTGCCAGTGCAGAGGACATGGGTTCGATCCCTGGTCCAGGAAGATCCCACATACCTCAGAGCAACTAAGTCTGTGCTCCACAACGACTGCTGTAGAGCCTGAACTCTGCAAAAGAGAAGCCGCTGCAAGGAGGAGCCCGCATGTCAAAACCAGAGCGCACCGCCCTCCCGCCCCTCGGCAGCCAGAGAAAGTCCATGCGGCAGAGACCACCCGCGCAACCGAAAATAAATATGTAAATAAATGTTATTTTAAAAATAAAAATAGACTTGAAAAAAATGGAGAGGTGTATCATGTTGATGGGAAAGTAAACCCTTGTAGAGAGGTATACTTCCCCAAATTAATATATAGTTTTGTCGTTCGGTCTGACCCTTTGCCCCCATGGACTGCAGCACGCCAGGCTTCCCTGTCCTTCACTGTCTCCTGGAGTCTGCTCAAACTCATGTCCACTGCGTTAGTGATGCCACGCAACCATCTCATCCTCTATCATCCCTTCTCCTCCTTCACCCTCAATCTTTCCCAGCCTCAAATTTATGGTTTTAATATAATTCTAATCAAAACTTCATTTTGAATTATTTTGTAACTTGAGAAAATAATTCTAACATTCATCTGTAGCACTAAATGGTAAAAATAGCAAAGAAGCTATAATACCTTTCTATATTTTGCAAAATTTCTATAAAATGTGTATTATTTGTATAGTAAAGAAAGTCTTCCATTTTAGCAGCAACAAAAGACAACTTAATCCCAGTACACATTTAAAAATAGTATAACATGTAATCACCGAGATGCAGACCTTTCTCTATTCTCTGAATCTATTCATTCCTTATTAGATTATTGTTAGAAGTTCAAGTTAATGGCCTGACAAAGGAACGGAAAAATAGTTCTTTGAGAAGGTTTGATATGATTTGATACCGTTTTGCTGAGAGGAAAAAACAAAGAAACAAATCAGTTATAGTCTTGCAGAACCTGAATGATTTTTTCCAAGAATTATGTGGATCAGCTGTCAGGATAACAGAGCAAATGAGCAACAAAACTCACTCATTTGAACAGTAGCGTACTTGGGAAATGAAGAAAGGCTGCTTTCTGGGCTTGAGATTTTCACCATAAACCCTATTATCATCTGTGTTCCATGCAGTCATCTGCTTATTTCCAGCCAAATGGATCGAAATGTCCAGGCACATCTGACGGATTTGAAACACTAAGCCTCACCCAGTGTTCCCAATTATAACCTGTCACAAGGGCATCACAGGGAACCCCAAGTAAGACCCCAGAGGGAAATACCGCACTCTGCCTCTCCTTTAAATTCCTGATTTAAGTTTTGCTGCAGCACTTACGGTTTCACAGACCATTTACACACACACACACGCACACCCCCCCCCACACACACACACAAATACTCCTTTCCTCAAGCTTTTTGTCTTCTGTGGATTTCATGCGTTTGGGAGATGTTTGATTGTCGTAAAAGCTGGTTTAGAATTTCCATTGCATGTTTCCAGAAAGGCAACCTGAAAGAAGCTCTAGGGAAAACCTCTCCATGCCTCAAAAATTACTCGAGGAGGTGCTTCTCTGCCTCCATTCAGAGTCTAAACCATCCTCTACTGCTCCTGGGCACCGCCTTCTCCCAACCCCCACAGCCCACCTCTGATGGCATCAGACCACGGTCTTCCCCACCCCTACTTTGATGTCATCAGGGGGACTCCATCCTTTGCATGCTCCTTTGTCCCCATCCCAGGGGCCTTCGTGGAGGTCAAGTTCCAACTGGTCTCTGTGTTTAAGGGAGCCAAGTCTAAGCTGAAGGTACCAGAGGGCGAAGAGGACAGAAGAACCAACTTCAGCTTTTCCTTACCATAAGGTGTTTGTGGCAAGGTGGCTAACGTGGGTCAGCATCAAGGTTCCCTTCTTCCTGGGAACCAAGAGGAAGCCTTTCAAAACTAGATGGGAAAGGCATTTTTTCCCCTCGTCAGTTCAACTTCGGAGACATTCTATTAAACGGCAGGTACCCTTCCACCCAAAAACAACAATGAAGTATTTGGTGTGCTAACAACATAGCTTAAAAAAAAAAAAAGTAAACCAAAAATCTGCATTTTTATAAAACTTGATTAAGAAAATAGTATCTTAAACTGGACAGTCACCAGAAGGACCCAGTTATCAGAAATGCACATACTTTATTGGGCCATGCAGCATCTCCAGGGCTCTGTGCCCGGCCTGTCTCAGCAGCTCCACTTTCTGCAGGGTTAGTTCCACACTTGCCAGCATCAGTTTGCCCCTCCTTTTCCCTTTGGGCACCTTCTCCCCCTTCTTTGCAGGGGGCCTTTTGAGGCTTGGGCTCTGGCACCGGAGGGACAGGTTTAAGACACAACCGTGCAGATCTTCGCTACAGCTGGTCCTTCACCTCGAATTTGTCTCCTTTAATATCCCCTTCAGCCTTTCTCTCCAGCATGGTGGCAATGGAGGCAGGATGTAGGCGCTGGACATGGGATGCCGTGGCCCAAGGGCTTTGGTTGGTCCATGGGTTATTCTTGCCTCTTCTTCATACTGCTTCTCTCCTTCACTCTTTTTTTTTGGACATGTGTATGTGTGTGTGCGTTTAGTACATTAAAGTTCTTATTGAATTTGTCACAATACTGCTTCTGTTTTCTGGGAGTTTGGGGGGATTTTTTTTTGGCCACACAGCATGTGAAATTTTAGTTCCTCAACCAGAGATCAAAAACACATTCCCTGCGTTGGAAGGCAAACTCTTAACCACTTGGAATGCCAGATAAGTCCCTCTCCCTCACTCCTGAAACGTGTTTTCCTTAGGCATAAAACTCAGGAATGACAGTTATTTTCTCTTTGCACTCTGAGGACACCTTTCCCGGCTCTCTCTTCCTTCCACTGAAGCTACTGCCATGTCAGTAAGATGCTACTGCCGGTCTTACTGCTCCTCTTCGAAAGGCCGTGAGCCTTTTCTTCTTGCAGCTTTTAGGAATGTTCTCACTGTTTTTGACTGTATGCTGTATCTCAGAGTGAATTTCTTTTCTTGCTCTGCAGTTCCTTGGCCTGCCTCCTCTAATTCACAATGGTGAAGGAGGACTAGTAAATTGCAGTGAAGAGTTCAATGAACGATAGATACCCAGGAGCTGGTGGCCCATCATAGTGACGCAATCCTGCTAGGCAGGCCATGTGAGGTCCTTCTGCCCTTGGACAGGTCCTGATTTTGCTCTAAAGGAGGACCCCCTTGTACAGGATCTCTTTCGAGTGACTGAATACACAAAGAGACAATGAGCAAACCATATATGAAAACAAATCTCTGACCCACAATCTGCATGAGCTGTCCAGAAAACCAATGCCTTTATCCATGATAGACACCCTAGGAAGTCAGACTGTTGTCAGGCTCACAAGAATCCACATTCCTATCTCCAGCAACAATGCAGGAAGCGGAACAATCACTTTTGTAACCATCAGCCCAATATGGCAAGGACTTGATGATGAACTGCCAGCTTCCCAAATTTTTGTCCCTGTTTCCGATTTAGGACCAATGAGAGAAAGTCAAATATGCCCCGCTAACTGATCACATGGGCTACCCCACTTTTAGTTAGCCCAATTCCAGCTCCCCAGGTCAACAGTCTCCAGCCAGGGCACACCCGATGGGTCTTCCCCGCACCCATGAAGCTTCCCCACTCCTCTGTCTGCCTTTGAGTATCTGCCAGATGGAAATGACGGTGACTGACCCCTTTGCTACAGCCAGCTGTGAATCAGTAGCCTCTGCTTGTTCTCCTTTGGGAGTTCCTTGTTTATTTCCTCATGTTCCATTCACCTCTGACCACAACAGAAGCAACCCTCCTTGGGAGTGGCAGAATCTTCCCACACCCTTGCTCGCACCTGAGTAGACAGCCCTGCCTGCACCCCTGTGTGGAGGGCCTAGCTCGCTGAATGCCTTCCTGCACTCTAGAACAAAGAAGCCTTCATCTTCCACTACCTGTGGGTTTTCTTCTGGCCAAGAGACACATCTGCAGGCCATGTTTTCTGGAAGTCAGACTCTGAGATGCTGGATTCGTGCGCAGGTGGTTGACTGAGGACGGTTCCTGGGATCAACACGTATGGGGAAATGGAGGGGGCAAAGCTGGACAAAGGAGGAAGCTGAAATGCGATGCAGTCACAGCAAGGCCTCAGCTGATTTTACAGGGAACTGGGTGACCTGTTGTTGACCTTGGCTGCCCCAGGAAGGGGTCATGACCCTGAAGAGGCAGCTTTCATTGTCCAGGAGAGGAAGTCCCCGGAGAGTGACCAGCTGCCCACACTCTAAGCAGGGGTGGGGGTGGGGGTGCTTATGTCCCCAAGGAGGGGTGTGGGGATCTGACCAGCCTGGCAGTGTCCACCACAGAATCCCAGAGCCCAGCTGATCCAGAAGCCAAAGGAGCTGTATGTTCGCATCAGCAGAGAAAACAGCCTCCTGGAGTGAGAGGAGGTCCCTGCCAAGTCAGAACCCAAGAGGCTTTGAAAGAGAATAAGGGGAACCCAAAGAAGGTACAGAGAGACGAAGACAGCTCTCTGAAATGAAAAAGACATAGCTTCCAAAATTGAAAGTTCAGGGACTTCCCTGCTGGTCCAGGTGTTAAGAATCTGCCTTCCGTCGCAGGGGACGAGAATTCAATCCCTGGACTGGGAACTAAGATCCCACCTGGGGC
Source organism: Oryx dammah (assembly GCF_014754425.2). Taxonomy (NCBI): domain Eukaryota; kingdom Metazoa; phylum Chordata; class Mammalia; order Artiodactyla; family Bovidae; genus Oryx; species Oryx dammah. The sequence continues at coordinate 44,198,242 of NW_024070199.1, forward strand.
TACAGGGCGACTAGAAAACTAGAGTTGTTTTCACAACTACAGAAGCCTGTGTGCCCCAACAAAGACCCAGTGCAGCCAAGTAAACCGAAAAGTTCAAAAGAGGAAGTGAAAAAAAAGAGAGAGTCTCTTTTGAGAACCTTCTGGAAGATCAGGTGATAAAACTGACAATGTAGCACAAGATGACTGTAGACATGGAAATCCAGACAAGAGACAGGAGATCCGGCAGATGGGTCCAGAGGCCTGAGCCCTGACAACCGGACCTCCAGAGAAGAGAGGGAGGAGGGCTCATGCCCGTCGCTTCAGACGTGTCCGGCTCTTTGACCCCATGGACTAGCCCGCCAGGCTCCTCTGTCCATGGGATTCTCCAGGCAAGAGTCCTGGAGGGGATAGCCATTCCCTTCTCCAGGGGATCTTCCCGACCCAGGGATAGAACGCAGGTCACCAGCATTGAAGCAGATGCTTTACTGTCTGAGCCACCAGGGAAGTCCTCTTTTCCCTTATAGGTTATTACACAATATTGAGTATGGTTCCCTGTGCTTGTTGGTTATCTATTTTATATATAGTAGTGTGTATATCCGGAGAAGGCCATGGCACCCCCACTCCAGTGTTCTTGCCTGGAGAATCCCAGGGATGAGGGGAGCCCGGTGGGCTGCCGTCTCTGGGGTTGCACAGAGTCGGACACGACTGAAGCGACATAGCAGCAGCAGCAGCAGCAGCATGCCACGCAGGTGGAAGCATGGAGTCAACCACTGGAGCCCAGGGAAGTCCGTTACCTAGGCTTTGGGCCTACATTGCTTCCTCCTCCCACAGATGCGACGTTTCCATTATTTTGTGCGGTAATTTGTTTCCATTTAATCCAGCGCCTTCCATTTCCTTTGCTCATGGTTTCCTCTTGTGATGCAGACCTTGTTTCCCACTGAAGAACTTTGTCAAGCCGCTTCTCCACCCGAGGGCTTACTGGTCACCTCTCTTAGTTCTGTCTGCAAAAAAATCTTCTTTTGGCCCTTGATCTTGAAGATCGCTCTCCTGGCTTTGCTGGATTCCTGGCTTCCCCTCCAAGGCTGTTCTCTGCTGTGTCCGGTCTTCTGGTATTCTGTCATTTTCTCTGGCTGGTTTTAAGAATTTCCTTTTCGTTCTGCTGCTTTCCTGATCTGACAGTTATTAATTTGCTGCCTCTAGCCCCACCCCCGACCCCCCACTGCCTGCTCTGCAGTAAAGGGGCTGGGGGTGGTGCAGGGACAGTGGGAGGGGCTGGGGCCGGCACAACTCAGTGGCCTTCTCCCAGGGACCCACTTCGAGGGGCCTCTGTCTCAGCCCTGGGGTTGTAGCTATTCCTTTATGTACTATTCCAGCATTTCTTTTCTAAAAAATATTTATTTATTTACTGATTTATTTATTTGGCCGCACCAGGTCGAAGGCGTGGCATGCGAACTCTTCTTTGTGCATGTGGGACCTAGTTTCCCAACTGGGGATCGAATCCAGGCCCCCCTGCATTGGGAGCGCAGAGTCTTAGCCACCAGACCACCAGGGAAATCCCACCTTTCCTGCCTTCTTTAAAGCTGTCTTTATCTCTTTTACCAACTCCCCCTCCCCACAATGACTCCAAGCCCCTGCTATGGTTAGCAACTCTTCAGAGTAAACTTTCCCTATCCACTAACTATGTGATTTCTGTCTCCAGATTGGATTGAACCAGACCCCTCTGACGTGTCTATATGTAGATTTCTTTCCTTTTTTTCTTTTTAAAATCCTGCTTGGGATTCACTGGGCTTTTTGAGTCCAAAGATTTAATCAGGTTAGTTCAGTTCAGTTCAGTTGCTCAGTCATGTCCAGCTCTTTGCAAGCCCATGGACTGCAGCACGCTAGGCCTCCCTGTCCATCACCAACTCCTGGAGTTTATCCAAACTCATGTCCATTGAATCTGTGATGCCATCCAACCATCTCATCCTCTGTCATCCCCTTCTCCTCCTGCCCTCAATCTTTCCCAGCATCAGGGTCTTCTCAAATGAGTCAGCTCTTCGCATCAGGTGGCCAAAGTATTAGAGTTTCAGCTTCAACATTAGTCCTTCCAATGAACACCCAGGACTGATCTCCTTTAGGATGGATTGGTTGGATCTCCTTGCAGTCCAAGGGACTCTCAAGAGTCTTCTCCAACACCACAGTTCAAAAGCATCAGTTCTTCGGCGCTCAGCTTTTTTTATAGTCCAACTCTCACATCCATACATGATGACTGGAAAAACCACAGCTTTGACTAGATGGGCCTTTGTTGGCAAAGTAATGTCTCTGCTTTTTAATATATTGTCTAGGTTGGTCATAGCTTTCCTTCCAAGGAGTAAACATCTTTTAATTTCATGGTTGCAACCACCATCTGCAGTGATTTTGGAGCCCCCCAAAATAAAGTCAGCCACTGTTTCCACTGTTTCCCCATCTATTTGCCATGAAGTGATGGGACCAGATGCCATGATCTTAGTTTTCTGAATGTTGAGCTTTAAGTCAACTTTTCACTCTCCTCTTTTGGAAAAGGCCATGGTACCCCACTCCAGTACTCTTGCCTGGAAAATCCCATGGACGGAGGAGCCTGGTGGGCTACAGTCCATGGAGTTGCTAAGAGTCAGACACGACTGAGCAACTTCACTTTCACTTTTCACTTTCATGCATTGGAGAAGGAAATGGCAACCCATTCCAGTGTTCTTGCCTGGAGAATCCCAGGGACGAGGGGAGCCTGGTGGGCTGCCGTCTATGGGATCGCACAGAGTTGGACATGACTGAAGTGACTTAGTAGCAGTAGCAGCTTGCTTTATAACCTCTGTAAAACTTTCAACGATGATGACATTGAATATCACCTCTCCCCACTCTGATTTTTCCTTCTATAACATCAATTTTGTCTGTTAGATCTTCTCTGTCCATATTCTATGTGTCAACATCAAAAAGAAAAAAACCAACCTTTATTGTGCTATAGTTCACATTCTATCAATTCCCACATCTAGTGTACAACAGGGTTTTTTTTGTTTTTTGGTATATTCACCAAGCTGTGCACCCATCACCATGCTGTTAGAACATTTTCCTCACCCTCTCCCACTAGAAAGCTCCACGCTCATCAGCAGTCATGTCCATCCTCCCACCCCACTTCCTAGTGAGCACACACCCACCGTCTGTCTCTACGAATCTGCCTCTTCCGGACATTTCAAGTAAACGGAATCGTACAACATGTGGCCTTTGGTGCCTGACTTCTTTCACTTTTCCCAATGCTCTCAGAGTTTTCATCATGTTTTGGTACTTCTTTTCTCTTTGGGGGTAAATACTATTCCGTTGTATCGACATACCACATTTTGCTCATCCGCTGATGGGCGTCCGCGTTGTTCCCACCATTTAGCTCTTAGGAATAAGGATGCTGTGACTATTCAGTGCAAGTTTTTGTGCGGAGTTATGCCTTCGTTTCTCCTGAGTGAATGCCTAGAAGTGCACTGCTGGGTCACGTGGGAACGCCTCGTTTAACCTTCTGAGAACCTTCCAGACTGTTTCTAAAGTGGCCGCACGGGTTCCCATTCCCCAGGGACACGACTCTCCTCTGCTTTCTCCGTCTTTCTGAGCCCCCTCTGTGGAGTTCTGTGCATCCCTCTCCAGCACACTCTCGTGTCTCCTCTGGTGTTTAACCTGCTCATTGAATTTCTGATTTCAATTGTAATTTTTATTCCTGGAATTGCTTTTCAGTCGTTTTCTGCAACTCTGATGTTTTCTCGCTTCGCTGGCATACTTTGAATGTCCTCTTTTATCTCTTCAAATGTTTGAGGAAAACTTCACCCCGACAGCTGGAGAGTGTCGATTTTATGGCCCGGGGCTGCACAGTCCGCCTTTTCGCCCGCGGTGGTTCATCCCCTGCTCCTAGAGAAGCTCCTGGCTTTGTTACTGGGATTCTGAGGGCTGGGTCTGAAGTGCACTTTCTCTAGAGCTGCCTCTGCTTTGCCAGGCTCTGGAGGCTCCACCACCAACTGGGCCCACTTTATTTATTTTTAATTCAGTTTTTATTTATTTATTTTTAACACCCAAAACACTTTGTATTGAAGTATTTTAACAACGTTGTGATAGCTCCAGGTGAACACTGAAGAAACTCAGCCTAACATACACCTGGATCGGTTCTCCTCCGAAAGCCCTTCGCATCCAGGCTGGCACATAACACTGAGCAGAGTGCCACGTGCTATACAGCACATCCTTGTTGGTTATCCGTTTTAAATATAGTAGTGTGTACATGGCCTTCCCAAAGCCCTTAATTATCTCCCCTGCCCCCAGCAACCCGAGTTCATTTTCTAAGTCTGTGAGTCTCTTTCTGTTCTGTAAGCAAGCCCATCTGCATCATTTCTTTTCAGCTGTCACACGGAAGGGCTCTCATGTGATATTTCTCCTTCTCTGTCTGACTTACTTCACCCAGTAGGACGCTCTCTAGGTCCTCCGGTAACTGGGTCGACTTTAGATCCCATCCTCAGGGTGAGTCTTCATGTGCAATCTGGCTTGAGACACTCATGGGGGACTTTTCTTTTCCTTTTAACTGTTTCTGTTCTACTCAGAGCCAAGGCTAACATGGGGACATCTCCCCCCTCCCCGCTGCAGAACGCAGTGGGTGGATTTTTACTGTTGTTTACCCACTGGGAAGGTCCTTTTTTGGAGGGTTCTCAGATTTTCGGGAGTTTCTGATCTGACTGACCTTCCTCTTTACTCAGGGAGGTTCCTGGAAGTGGAGACACCCCCAGCAAAAGGCTACCTGCAGACCGCCCTGATATACATTATGTTTTAATATATATATTAAAAATAAATTTTAATGGAGAATTTCAAATATATATACACATACAAAGAATAGTATAGTGATCCCAACAAACTCATCACGTGTCATTAACCTCTGGCCAGTCTCAAAGCTCATTCACCTTTTGTGTGGTTCTGAAGCAAATTCTAGAAATCATACTATTTCATCTGAAAGTTCTTCAGTATACATTTCCGAACGATAAGAACTCTTTTCAAAATAAAGCCACAATATATGTATTCACACCTAAAATTTTAAACAATAATTTCTTAATATCATCAGGGTTCAATTTTCTGCTATAATCAGTGTTCAAATAGTCAGTTGCCACATAGCTATGAGATGGCTTTCTTGTTGTTGCTGCTTTCTTGTTATTTCTGGCCTTAATGAAACCCCCTCCTTTCCCACCAACTTTGCCATACATTAAAAAATGTTTACTTAGTATTGCTTCCTGTATTTGTATGTGTTTGTAACAAATGGAGTCTCGGGATATCTAGTCTGTGGTTGATTGCTGTTGAGTTGCTCAGTTGTGTCCGATTCCGCAACCCCATGGACTGCAGCACAGGCTTCGCTGTCCTTCACCATCTCCTGGAGCTTGCTCAAACTCATGTCCCTTGAGTCGGTGATGCCATCCAACCATCTCATCCTCTGTCGACCCCTTCTCCTCCTGCCTTCAATCTTCTCCATCATCAGGGCCTTTTCTAATGAGACAGCTCTTCCCATCAGGTGGCCAAAGTATTGGAGCTTCAGCTTCAGCATTAGTCCTTCCAATGAATATTCAGAATTGATTTTCTTTAGGATTGATTGGTTTGATCTCCTTACAGTCCAAGAGACTCTCAAGAGTCTTCTCCAACACTACAGTTCAAAAGCATCAATTCTTCGGTGTTCAGCCTTTTTTATGGTTCAACTCTCAGATCCATACATGACTGCTGGAAAATACCATAGCCTTGACTAGACGGACCTTTGTTGGCAAATTAATGTCTCTGCTTTTTAATATTCTATCTAGGTTGGTCATAACATTTCTTCCAAGGAGCAAGTGTCTTTTAATTTCAGGGCTGCAGTCACCATCTGCAGTGATTTTGGAGCCCGAGAAAATAAAGTCTGTCACTGTTTCCATTGTTTCCCCATCTATTTGCCATGAAGCAGTGGAATCAGATGCCATGATCCTAGCTTTTTGAATGTTGAGTTTTAAGCCAGCTTTTCGACTCTCCTCTTTCACCTTCATTAAAAAGCTCTTTAGTTCTTCTTCACTTTCTGCCATAAGAGTGGTGTCATCTGCACATCTGAGGTTATTGATATTTCTCCCAGCAATTTTGATTCCAGCTTCTGCTTCATACAACCCGGCATTTTGCATGATGTACTTTGCATATAAGCTAAATAATCAGGGTGACACTATACAGCCTTGACGTACTCCTTTCCCAGTTTGGAACCAGTCTGTTGTTCCGTGTCTGGTTCTAACTGTTGCTTCTTGACCTGCATATAGATTTTTAAGGAGGCAGGTAAGATGGGCTAGTATTTCTATCTCTTGAAGAATTTTCCACAGTTTGTTGTCATCCACACAGTCAAAGGCTTTGGCATAATCAATAAAGCAGAAATATATGTTTTTATGGAATTCTCTTGCTTTTTCTATGATCTCTGTTTCCTCTGCCTTTTCTAAATCCAGTTTGTACATCTGGAAGTTCTCGGTTCATGTACTGTTGAAGCCTTGCTTGGAGAATTTTGAGCATTACTTTGCTAGTGTGTGAAATGAGTGCAATTGTACAATACTTTGAACATTCTTTGGCATTGCCTTTCTTTGGGATTGGAACAAAAACTGACCTTTTCCAGTCCTGTGGCCACTGCTAAGTTTTCCAAATTTGCTGGCATATTGAATATAACACTTAAACAGCATCATTTTTAGGATTTGAAACAGCTCAGCTGGAATTCCATCACCTCTACTCTCTTTGTTCATAGTGATGCTTCCTAAGGCCCACTTGACTTGGCATTCCAGGATGCCTGGCTCTAGGTGGGTGATCACACCATCTAGGTCATTAAGATCTCTTCTGTATAGCTCTTCTGTGTATTCTTGCCACCTCTTGTTAATATCTTCTGCTTCTGTTGGGTCCATACCATTTCTGTTCGTTATTGAGCCCATCTTTGCATGAAATATTCCCTTGGTATCTCTAATTTTCTTGAAGAGGTCTCTAGTCTTTCCTTTTCTATTGTTTTCCTATATTTCTTTGCAGTAATCACTTAGGAAGGCTTTCTTATCTCTCCTTGCTGTTCTTTGGAACTCTGCATTCAGATGGGTATAACTTTCCTTTTCTCCTTTGCCTTTTGCTTCTTTTCTTTTCTCAGCTATTTGTAATCCCCCCTCAGACAACCATTTTGCCCTTTTGCATTTCTTTTTCTTGGGGATGATCACAGCCTCCTCTACAATGTTAGAAACCTCCATCCACAGTTCTTCAAGCACTGTATCAGATCTAGTCCCTTGAATCTATTTCTCACTTCCACTGTATAATCATAAGGGATTCGATTTAGGTCATACCTGAATGGTCTAGTGGTTTTCCCTACTTTCTTCAATTTAAGTCTGAATTTGGCAATAAGGAGTTCACGATCTGAGCCACAGTCAGCTCCTGGTCTTGTTTTTGCTGACTGTATAGAGCTTCTCCATCTTTGGCTGCAAAGAATATAATCAATCTGATTTCGGTGTTGACCTTCTGGTGATGTCCATGTGTAGAGTCTTCTCTTGTGTTGTTGGAAGAGGGTGTTTGCTATGACCAGTGTGTTCTCTTGGCAAAACTGTTAGCCTTTGCCCTGCTTCATTCTGTACTCCACGGTCAAACCTGCCTGTTACTCCAGGTATTTCTTGACTTCCTACTTTTGCATTCCAGTTCCCTATTATGAAAAAGACATCTTTTTTTCGGTGTGTGTTCTAGAATATGAACTGGAACCTGTGCCTTGGGAGCAAGCTTTTCTGTCCACTGCCTGGTTTTCTTAATCCCCAGTTCCTCCAAGTGGGCAGCTCCTGTTATCCTCACTGGCACAGATTAGGAAACTGAGGTCTCCAGGGGTTCCACAACTTGCCCAAGGTCATGAGTGGGGTCGAACTTGTTCCCTGATCCAAGGGCTGGCAGGTCCTTCTCCACGCCCCTCGGTGTTGACAAGCGCTTTCCTTGAATCCCTGAGCACCTGGAGAGCCTGGCATGACAGGATGCTGCTGCCCCCTCGTGGCCACTCGGATCACTGCAGGCCTGAGCTAGGAGCCCCTGGAGCAGGGTCGGGCCTGAACTGCTGACTCCGGAGGCCCTTAGTCTCTTCCTTGCTCTCCTCACTTCCGCGATCCCCTAGGGCTTGGGAGAGATGTTGCAGTGAAAAGGTGAAAAAGGAAAATGAGTTTTTCTTTTGTTTCCTAAGAACAAAGAAGATGCAACAGTGAGCAGGCCTGATCACTCCTAGCTTTTACTTGGTGCGTGCGCCCAGTGGCTCCCAGTGGCCTCGTGTCCGACTCTTTGTGACCCCGTGGACTGTAGTCCGCCAGGTTCCTCTGTCCATGGGACTCTCCAGGCAAGCATACTGGAGTGGGTTGCCATCCTGCCATTTCCTATTCCAGCGGATCTTCCCAACCCAGTGATCAAACTTGTGTCTCCTTCGTCTCCTTTACCACTTGGGCCACTTAGAAAGCCCCAGGTTTTACTTGAACTGTTCCTAATCTGTTCTGCCCCCTAACTCTGCATAAGCTTTATTCTGCATCTACTAGCCTTTGTGCGTGCGTGCTAAGTTGCTCTGTGCGACCCCATGGACTATAGCCTGCCAGGCTCCTCTGTCCATGGGATTCTCCAGGCAAGAAGACTGGAGTGGGTTCCATGCCCCCCTCCAACTATCCTTTGACTCCGTGCTAATTACACCTTTACAGAACTCTCTTTGCAGACCGTCCCTTGTAGTTTTTCTCTTTTTGCCTTATAGAAAGAAGGCCTCTGTACAATACACAAAAGACAATGGGCCCAACTACCCGACTGCCAGACCCAGTTACTAGGCTACCTGACACCAGCCTGTGACTGTTGTGAAATACTAGAGGAAGAAGGATGCGAGATCCCGACACCGTTGTTCCTCATCACCAGCCTCTGACTGTGAGCCCGCATCTATATAATCCCCCAGATTTCTCATGGAAAGGGGGCACCGTTCTTGAGGCACAAACCTCCCTTCCGCCATCTGAGGATTACAGCCACCTTTCTATTTCCTCCAAACTGTCTCCATGTTTTTTTTTTTTTTTCTTACTTGGTTTTCGTGGGCACAAAGAAAGCCCAGATTTCGGTAGCATCAGAGAGGAGAAATAACAAAAGCCTGCAGCTCCATCCTTTGTTCCCTGTGGGATCTCAGTCAAGTCACCTAACCAGCCGGGCCTCAGTTTTCCCATCTATAAAATGAGCATAATCCCTCTTCCGGTAGGAGGATTTCATGAGCAGGCAGGTGCTCCTGGAGAACCTAGACCCTGGGCTGGGGAAGACGCACCGGTAGCCCCGTCGTCCCCCTCTTCACCCCACCCCACCCTAGAGAAAGCAGCGGGCAACCCGCGGGGAGTACACCACGTCCTGGTCGGGAGTAAACACTCTCGGTGCAAAGTCTGGGGCGTTTGTTGACTGGGCGGTGGGGGCTGCTCATCAAAGGCGCCCGCGCGCCCTGCGGGCCTTTGCGGGCGGTGAGCTTTGGTCGGAGGCTCGCTGATAAGCAGGGAGGATGTGTGATCCCGGCCGGGGAGGGGCTCGGGCAGGAGGCGCCTCCCCCGCGGTCCGCACCTGGTGCTGCCCAGGGCCAAGGCCGAGAGGCCGGCTCTGCCTCGCCGCTGCCGGAGGGAGGGTCTGTGTCCTCGCCGAGCCCAGCGCCCCCGCACGGGTCTCTCCGGGCTCAGCACCAGGCCCGGATATCCAGAGGATCTCCGCGGGGCGGGGACGGGGGTGTACGTAGGTGCGGGGGGGGGGGGGGGGGGGCGGAGAGGGAAATAACCCCGCCCATTCCCCCCAGAAGCTGGGGGCTGGTGCTCCTTCTTAGACCCCAGGGGAAGAAGGCGGAGCCTTCATGGGACCCAGGATTCAAGACCCTTTCCAGGCACCCTCCTCCACCGCGGAGGCGGAAGGGGACTTCCTTCTAGAATCTGCGATCACAGCTTCTGGGGACCGCCAGACCCCTGCCCCGCAAGTCTGAGCGCCAGGAACGCTCCTGCACAAAGTTCCCCCCGTGAGGAGCTCGCAGGATACCCCGCCTGGGTTCTCGGCCCTGCAGTCGGCCTGCCTACAGGCCACCTCCCCCTTCCACACCCCACAAGACAGCTGCTCTCGGCCCCTGGCCGGGGGTCATTGTTCCCTGCACACACCGGCCTTCCATGGGAGCGCCAGCCCCTGTGGGTACCTGTCCCAGCCAACTCTGTGAAGGCTCAGCCCACCTCGCCACCCTGCTCTGAGGGCCCCTGCCTCCCCCAGAGAAAGGGGACCCTCAGGCCTGCAGAGACCCAGTGGGAGACCTCAAGACCGCGGGGCCAGGAGAACTGCCACCAGCCAGGAGGAGCTGTGCCCGACCTGGGGAAGGGCAGAGAGGCAGCAGGGAGGGCCATCAGGGGCACTGGGGAGCCAGAGAGGGTTTGTGTGAAGGGAGGGCCCTGCCAGGTGAGCATTTTAGGGCCATCATGCGGGCCGCACTGATGGACAGGCCACGGTGGGGAGAGCGGCAAAGAGAAGAAAGAGTGAGGTCGCTCAGTTGTGGCCGACTCTGTGACCCCACGGACTCTAGCCCGCTTGGCTCCTCCGTCCATGGGATTGTCCAGGCAAGAAGACTGGAGTGGGTTGCCGTTTCCTCCTCCAGGGAATCTTCCCAACTCAGGTCTCCTGCACTGCAGGCAGAGTCTTTAACATCTGGGCCACCAGGGGCTCCTGCAGCAAAGAGGCCGTGCCTAATACAGGGCAGTGTGTGAGCAGGACAGCGTGTGACAGTCTGGGAGGGGGAAGGGGCCCAAGGGAGGGAGGCTGGGGAGGGGCGTTTGAGACCTGCAGAAGCCTCACCAAGACGGATGCAGCAGCAATGGCCTGTGCAGCTGGTGACCGAAGGTCATCGCAGGGGCAGGACTGAATGAGCAGGTGGTGAGGCCAGGCAGCAGTGAGTGTAGACGGTGGGCTGGAAGGGCTTGGCAGCTGAGCGGACAGACAGGAAGGCCTGGCGGGGGATGGTGAGGTTTCGCTGCCCTGTCTTAAGAAGGGAGAATTTTGCGGGTGTTTGCAAACTGAGCGGCATGCGCGCTGGCCTGTGGCCAGAACTGAGGGGTCTCTGCAGGGGGCCAGGACCTGGGGAAGGGGAGGTGGTCGCTTCAGGCGGGGGTTAGCCTGGCAGGGGCAGAGCCTGGAGGCTAGGTCCCCATCCCGGCCTGGCCACTGTCCAGCTGCCTGGCCTCCCACAAGCGCTGACCTCTCTCTCCAGTCTCCAAGGGGGCAGTTAAGATGGGACTTCCTGCCTCCATTCTGACGCTGGTGCCTGCTCAGTCGTTCAGTCGTATCCGATTCTTTGTGACCCCGTAGACTGTAGTGCGTCAGGCTCCTCTGTCGTGGGATTTTCTTGGCAAGAATACTGGAGTGGGTTGCCATGCCCTCCTCCAGGGGATCTTCCCGACCCAGGGATCGAACCCGTGTCTCCTGCATTGCAGGCAGATTCTTTACCGGAAGCCCATTCTGTCTGATATTGAAGTTCTAAAACAGAGCAGTAAGTGCCCTCTCGCCTGGGTCTCCAAGCTTCAGAGGGGCCCACTCTGCCCCTCCAGCTTGCCCATTCCCCACTGGCGACCCCCACCCCCCACCTCGCCCCAGCACAGGGCCCAATCCAGGCAGTATGGGCACCTCTCCCAGACCCCACCTCCCACTGCAGACCTCGCCCTGGGGCGAAAGTCCAGAGAGGTCTTGGGCTGGGTCTCTTGACACCTGGCTCCCACAAAGAAGAGTCCAAAAAGTTCTACCTGGCACTCCCTACCTGCTGTCGCGACTGTGTATTTATCCAGCCAACAAATAAAGAGGGAACCCACACTCTTTATTCCAGTCTGTGGGCTGATTTATAACATTTTTTTATGGTTATCACCCGTAATTTTATTATCTAGGTTCAAAATGCGTTAAGGTTTTGCCACATTTGCCAAAAACAAAAATATCGAAAGTATGTCACAGACAGTATGATGTGTCTCCATTAAACAGTTTGGAAGAGGTCTAAGAACATTTTCTCACATAAACAGAAGACTTTTGTTTCCTCTTAAAAAAACACTCATAATTCTTAATATCATCAGAGTTATTTTTACAAGCATGAAATGATCCATCAGGATCTCTCTGTTGTCTCTTTTTATCCAAAATATCCCTCCACTTAAAAAAAAAAAAAACACAATGGCACAGATGTGTTGACAGTGACTTATAATTTTAAGTGGCAGGAGTGGAACTGGGCCTGCCTTGGGCCTGTGTCCTGGAGCCCCACGTGCCTGGGGTGAGGGTCCCGCAGAGGGAAACCTGATTCCACCAACCCAAGGGTGACCGACTGGCTGCTGTTGGCCTTGACTCGCCCAGTTTTAGCTCTGAAAGCTCTGCATCCTGAGGACCTCTCAGTTCCAGCCAAACTGAGCTGGTTGATCACCGCAGTTAGTTCCCGGCCCACCTTGAGAGTAGGAGAGAGTGCCTTTCATGCCGAGACCGGCAAGAGGGGCTTCAAGGACCCAGGCAAACAGGTGTCTTCTGCTGCTTGCTCCATGCCGGATGCATTAAAGGCCAAGGTCATCCCTGTTGCTGCCCAGCTGGCCACGGAACTGGACCGGTGGCCGTGTTTTCCGGGTGACTGGGCAAAGGTGTGTACCCTGGGGGTCAGGCACCATCCAAGAAATACCGAAGGCCCTGAAGAGAGCCTGAAAGAGAGAGATCTGCACTCGGAATCCCCCGATCCTGGAGGGTCCCAGTCCCCTCCCGCCCTCCCTCCCGGAGGAGGATGGCAGAGGCCCAGCTGGCCTCCCCCGCTGTGGTTCCGCGGCTGCTCGAAGCCCAGTGGAGCTGGAGGAGGGGAGAAGCCGTGACTGGGAATAAACCTTCGTTTTGATCATTAAACCGGAACTGGAATTGTAATTCCTAAGCGGACGCGGCCCCTGGGACTAGAAGGGACCTGAGGATTTACCGCCCATGAGAGCAACTGGAGAGGTGTGGCAGCTGCCCAGGGCTCCATCCAGCTGCTGGGGAAGGTCTCCACCTCATCCTGAACTCCTGTGCATTTAGCTAAGGGCCCGTGGTGTATGCAGCTCTCAACATAAGCCGGGTGTGTGCGAGCAACTTCGTGATTCCAAACAGCTCCTCAAGGTCGAAGATGAATGGCCGCCCTGCGCCCGGTGGACACGTGTCCGTGCCCGTCCCAGTGTCTGGCGGCGGCCACACGGGGCCCTTTCCCTCACTTGGCGTCCTCCCTGGCTCCAGGCAGCGGCCGTCTCCCGGTGCTCCTCACCTCTGAGCTTGGAGGGCCCCAAACGCCCAGCCCCTGAATCTCCTTCATAACTGCTCCTCCAGGATCACAGCCTCAGATACTGAAGATTCCCATGTTTCTAAGCCCAGCCCAGCCCTCCTCCCCAAAGCCTGGGTCCTGGCCACTCTGCTCCTCCACTGGGAAGTCTACTAGGATCTCAGCTAGATGAGTTCAAGGCGGGACTCCACACTCTGTCACTAACACTGATATCATAGTGAATGGCAGGCCCTCAGCTGGCCTCCTGGGCCCCTCTCCCGCCCCACACAGGAGCAGAGAGAGTCCGCCACATGGAAATCAAATCCCAGGCTCCCTTTGTTGCTGGCCCTCTGATGGTCCCCTAGCTCACTTGGAGGGCTCTCAGGACCCTGCAGAGATGGCCTGCTCTTTAAAAAAAAAAAAAAAAATTATTTACTTGGTTGCATTGGGTCTTAGTTGCAATATGCGAACTCTTAGTTGCAGCATCTGGGATCTAGTTCTCTGACCAGGGGTCGAACCCAGGCCCACTGCGTTTGGAACACGGAGTCTTAGCTACTGGACCGCCAGGTAGGTCCCTCTGCTCCCCTCTGACCTTGGCTGTCTCTCTGCTTCAGCCACTCAGGCCCCTCACTCTGCCTCAGGGCCTTTGCACAGGACTTCCAGGTCCCTGCACAAATGTTCACTATCCTAGTGAAGCCTTCCTTACCTCTTGTCCCTCTTGCCCTGCTTTATTTTTTCTAGAACAGGTATTGCCATAAGGCCACCTAGAGCAGGGGTGGGCAAACACATCTGTAAGTGGCTGGATGATAAACAGTTCAGGCTTCACAGGCCACACAGCGTCTGCTGTGACTACTGACCTCTGCTATTATTGTACAGAATAAATCGGAGGTGATCCCTGGACAAGCCCTGACCTCTCTGACCTCAGTTTCCTTCTCTGTAAAATGGGTTTATGAAGATTAGGGACTGTGATAGATTCCTGTGTCTGCCATGACAAATCACCACCAACTGGATGCTTGAAACAGTGGAAATGTCTTCTCTCAACGTCTGGAGGCCGAAAGTCTGAAATCAAGGCACGGGCAATGTTGGGCTCCCTCCAAAGGCTCTAGGGAAGGACTTTTCCTCACCTCTTCCAGCTTCTGGAGGCTCCAGGTGTCCCTTGGTTTGTGGCCTCATCCCTCTGCCCTGTGCTTCCATCTTTGCACAGCAGTCTCTTCTGCTCTAAGATGGTGTCACTGGATTCAGGGTCCTGTGGGATAATCCAGATGACCTCCTGCTCTTAAGATTCTTCACTATATTTGCAAAGACCCTTTCCCCAGATCAGTTAACATTTATACGTTCCAGGATGAGGGTGTGGGTGTATTTTTTGTTCTTGGTCGCTCAGTCGTGTCCGGCTCTTTGTGATTCCATGGGCTGTAGTCCACCAGGCTCCTCCGTCCATGAGGATTCTCCAGGCAAGAATACTGCAGTGGGTTGCCATACCCTCCTCCAACCCAGGGATCAAACTCAGGTCTCCCGCATTGCACGCGGATTCTTTACTGTCTGAGCCACCAGGGAAGCCCAAGAATACTGGAGTGGGTAGCCTATCCCGTCTCCAGGGGATCTTCCCAATCCAGGAATCTTCCCAATCCAGGAATCAAACCAGGAATCCTGCATTGCAGATTCTTTACCACTATTCAACTTCTAAAAACTAAGATATGGCATCATTTAACATTTAATATACTATTTAACATAAAAAAACATTTAACATTTAACACACTATTAAAAAAACTAAGATCATGGCATCTGGTCCCATCACTTTATGGCAAATAGATGGGGAAACAATGGAAACAGTGACAGGCTTTATTTTCTTGGGCTCCAAAGTCACTGCAGATGGTGACTGCAGCCATGAAATTAAAAAATGCTTGCTCCTTAGAAGAAAAGCTATGACCAATCTAGACAGCATTTTAAAAAGCAGAGACATTACTTTGCTGACAAAGGTCCATCGAGTCAAAGCTATGGTTTTTCCGGTGGTCATGTATAGATGTGAGAGCTGGACCATAAAAAAGACTGAACACTGAAGAATTGATGCATTTGAACAGTGATGTTGGAGAAGACTCTTGAGAGTTCCCTTGGACTGTAAGGAGATCCAACCAGTCAATCCTAAAGGAAATCAGTCCTGCATATTCATTGGAAGGACTGATGCTGAAGCTGAAGCTACAATATTTTGGCCACCTGATGGGAAGAGCCAGCTTATTAGAAACGGCTCTGATGCTGGAAAAGATTGAAGGCAGAAGGAGAAGGGGTGACAGAGGATGCGATGGTTGGATGGCATCACTGACTTGATGGACATGAGTCTGAGCAAGCTCCGGGAGTTGGTGATGGACAGGGAAGCCTGGTGTGCTTCAGCCCCCATGGGGTCGTAGAGAGTTGAATGCAACCGAGCAACTGAACAACACCTATTCCGCTTACTACGGGCTCCCCAGGTGGCTCAGTGGTAAAGAATCCGCCCACCAAAGCAGAAGGATGCAGGTCCAATCCCTGGGTTGGGAAAATCCCCTGGAGGAGAAAATAGCAACCCACTCCAGTGCTGGGTTGGGCAGATGCCCTGGAGAAGGGATAGGCTACCCACTCCAGGATTCTGGCCTGGAGAATTCCATGGACTACAGTCCATAGGGTAGCAAAGAGTTGGACACGACTCAGCGACTTTCACTTTCACGTCACTTTCCAGTGGCAGACTGCAGTCCATGGGGTTGCAAAGACTTAGCGACGGAGCACATTCAACCTACTGCAGTTGTCTTTAAAATGCTTTAAAAGGAGGATGAAATTTGAATGTCGACTCTTTCAGCTGCAGTGAAAATAAAACTGCCAAGTGGACCAGATGCTCCTGGGGCTTCCCAGGGCGTCCTTGCCAGGATGTGAGTTACAGGCAAGCCAAACCCCAGGCAGGGCTGAGGCTCAGGGCCGCAGAATCTAAGGGGTGGATGAAAACTACTGGAGGGAGAAGAGCAAGCAGGTGGTGCCTACACGAGAAGGGTGCCTGGCAATCCATCCACACGCCCTGTCGTGGACCCACGTCAATCATGAGTCACGTTAATGCAGGGCTTCAAAGTATAGAGAACACTGGTCCAAGCCTTCTCTTCTCCTCTTTGAGGGTGGGCAGTGGTGTCATGGCGGGGAGAGGCCCTCGGGGATGGGAAGGATGGCCTGTTAGATGATGACATTCCCACTGCACGCCTCGGGAGAATGCTCGGGGCTCCGAGCCCGGAAATGCTGGAGCCCAGGGCACACCTCTGACCACAGCAGCCAGGCCTGCCAGGCGGGAAGGCTCGTGTGCCCAGAATAACTTTCCAGAGTCAGCATGTTCCAGCTCAGGAGGGAAACCAAAGAGGCACTTTTCCCCCAAGTGTCAACGGGCTGAAATGTCATCCTCTGATGGGCCCTAAATGGACCCCAAATGAGCCCCTATCCCCAGAAACGATTAGATCTGACAGGTGCTGAGCCCCCCTTACTTCACTGCGATGGAACTCGCATCTGAGCAAGGAATTGGGAGTGAACGCTTGCAAACGCAAGGCCTAAGAAAAGCTGGGTGGCGTGATGAGCTGTGACATGCAGCCTTCTGGGGAAGTGGAAGCTTAGCACATTCTCCAGTTGCTTCTTACATTAGTGAAGAGTCTAAAAATGACTGCCCTTGTGAGGCTGGAATCCTGCAGAATCAAACAGTGATTCAATCTCACTGTTCTTTGCAAACAGCTTTCCTCAAAGCTCTGATCAGAGTCAGGCAATCTGGGCTCTCCGATGCTTTGAGACCTGGGGCACAGTCCTGTCCCCCACAGGTGGTCTCTGGTGACCCCTCCACGTGGTCATTGTGAGAGTCCCTTGGACTGCAAGGAGATCAAACCAGTCAAGCCTAAACGAAATGAACCCTGATTATTCACCGGAAGGACTGATGCCGAAGCTGAAGCTCCAATACTTTGGCCACCTGATGCAAAGAACTGACTCACTAGAAAGGACTCCGATGCTGGGAAAGATTGAAGACAGGAGGAGAAGGGGGACAGAGGATGAGATGGTTGGATGGCATCACCAACTCAATGGACGTGAGTTTGAGCAAGCTCCAGGAGATGGTGGAGGACAAGGAGGCCTGGAGTCCCAACTGCAGTCCATGGGGTCACAAAGAGTGGGGCATGACCGAGTGACTGAACAAGCAGAGCCCTAGGGTGGGCCGCTCTAGGGCCCCTTCTCCTCCTTCCCACAACCAGCGCCTTTGGGGAGTCCCATTAGCTCTTCCTAAAGCACCCGGAATCCAGCCCCTTGTAAGCCCCCCACCCCCACCTATCCAAGCTGCCATCTCTCCTGGGTGCTACTGTGGTACCAGGCCAGTTCCCAGCATCTTCTCTTTCATCCTAACAGTCCTGTCCCTACTCAGCAGCCAGAGTGATCCTTCTATAAATATAAATCAGGTCTTTTCAGTTCACTCAGTCATTTAAGAAACATTTATTGAGCACCTACTGTGTCAGGCCCTGATGTAGGCTCTGGGGATACACGTGGAATAAAACAAGTGAAAGTGTATTCTTGCGGAGGGAAGAAAGATAAGTCAACAGTAGTCTGTCAGATGTTGGTCAGTGAAAAGGAGAAAAATTAAGCAGAGAAAGGGAGCAGGAAGTGCTGGCAAGGGTGGGCTGTGGGAGGGGTGTGGTGTGCAGTCTCCAAGCAGGATCAGGGAGAGTCTGGCTCAGGAGCTGAAGATGTGAGGGAGTAAGCTATGTGGGTAACAGGGGTAAAACCAGTTCCAGCACAGGGGCTTCCCTGGGTGTCCAGTGGGTAAGAGTCTGCACTCCAAGGCGGGAGGCCTGGGTTCAATCCCTGGTCAGGGAACTCCACCCCCATACTGCAACTAAGAGTTCACGTGGTGCAACTGAAGATCCCACATGTCACAGAGCTGTTAAGACCCTCGTGAACTAAGTCACTTCAGCCGTCTCCAACTCTGTGCGACCCCATGAACTGGAGCCCGCGAGGCTCCTCTGTCCATAGGATTCTCCAGGCAAGAATACTGGAGTGGATTGCCATGCCCTCCTCCAGGGATCTTCCCAACCCGGAGACTGAAGCTGCGTCTCCTGCCTTGGCAGGCAGATTCTTCCACTGCTCCCTGTTGGTAGCTCAGACAGCCCCTACTTCCCCAGGCATTGCAGCCCAACACCCTCATTCTTCACGGCATTCCTGAGTCTGTCAGTGGTGTTTTGGTTTGTTTGCTTTGGTTTTAAATGTATCTATCTTCTTGTTTTTGTTTGTCTTCTTCCCTAGAATATAAACCCTAGGGGACAGAGACATTCTGCCTGAGCAACAGCTTTGTAAAGTTGTCACAAATACAGGAAGAATGTCTGTATCCATGGGCGGGGCTGTTCTGGTGAGTTGTCCATCCTTGTCTCAGCACCTGCAAGTAAGTGTTCTCTCTGTTTTATAAGGGGAGGAATTCCCCCCAGAGAGGTTATATTTGGACCTGCCCAAGGGCACACCCCTGGGCTTCCCTGATGGCTCAGAGAGGGTAAAGAATCTGTCTGCGATGCAGGAGACTCAGGTTTGAACCATGGGTCAGGAAGATCCTGTGGACAAGGAAATGGCAACCCACTCCAGTATTCTTGCCTGGGAAATCCCAAGGACAGAGGAGCTTGGTGGGCTACAATCCAGGGAATCATCAAGAGTAGGCCACGACTGAAGCACACACTTTCAACAAGGGCACACCTTGTAGGAAGCAGCAGAACCAGAGTTTGAATTTGGGCCTATGGGTTCCAGAGTTTGTGCTGCCCCGCGCCAGGCCTTCCGGTGCCTCGCCTCGGAAGGTTCAGTAGCCGAACTTGATGCTCAGGTGGGCAGGGGGCGGGGGTGGGGGATGGGGAAGGGTGGTTCAGAGCCTGCTTGTTGAATGATCAAAGGTGAGGTCTGCATCCTAGAGGCCGCCTACAAGCATATTTGGAAAAACAACGTGTCTACCGCTCAGTCTTCCATACCCTAGTTAATGTCGAGGGTATACGTTCAGTTTAAAAGTCAACCTCAGACCTACTCCGATTCCCCTGCAGTTCCCACCTCTCGCCATCACCTGCTTCTGTCCCTGTCCCGGCCCCGCCTGGCGGTCGCCTTCCCGGGCCCCCTCCCCGGTGAGCACAGGTGTCGGGGCCCGCCCCGAGGAGGACCCTGCTGGGGTGGTGCGGTCGCCGGAAAGCGCGCGCACCTGGCTCGGGGCCCCTGGCTTCCAGCCCTGAAACTGCCTGACCGCGCGTGCCCTGGGGCAACCCCTTTCGCACACCCCCGTCCCGTGCCTCAGTTTCCCCACCGGGAGAGCTCGGTCCTGGCCGCTCTTAACAGGTGACACACCTGCTTCCGGGGCTCGATCCGGCCCCAGGCCCCGCCGGGTGCAAACCGGGCGCCCGCCCCCGCGCCCCCACGGAGCCCCGGCGCCCGGCCCCCAGGGGCAGGGGGCGCGGGCAGAGGCGCTGGGACCCCGCGGGCGGCGGTCGCCTCCGCGCGG
>NW_024070199.1:44218398-44348790 GCF_014754425.2 Oryx dammah
TGTCTCGCCCGCCCGGGCCCCTCCCGGGGACGCCGGGCCCCGTCCCGCGCGTCCCGGGCCGGCGAGCAGGGCGCGCGGGCGCCGCCGACCCCGCCAGGTGCGGCGCGGGCGGGTTCTCACCTGCCCGGGCCCCGAGGCGCGCTCGGAAGTGCGCTCGCCCGGAGCCGGCCGGGCGAGGCCGTGCGGGCACTGTGGGGACCCCGGCCCCGCGGGCAGGCACGGAGCGGGGACGTTCGGCCCGGAGGCAGGCCTGGCCGCCCTGCGTCGGGAACTCTTTTCCCGAGCCTGTTTCCGATGGCCGCGCGGCCGGCCTGCGAGCTCCGGGAACTGATTTAAGTCGCAGAGAAAGTTCTGAACCCCGCGCGGGGCGGCCTGGCCTGCGGCGCTGCCCCTTTCATCTGCGTCGCAGTCGGTTTGCCAGCGGACTCACACCTGCCAGGTGTGCCCGGTCGACTCGGATCCCCCGTCTGGGCCGCTGGGGCCCCCAAATCGTGACACCCGGCGGGTGTCTACCTCCGGGGGGCCCGGCTGCGTGGGGCCGCCGCGCTGGGTGACGGGGTCCCAGCCTGCGGCGTGGGGCCTTGGCTGTATACACACACCCCTTTTGGGAGATCAGAGCCTGGGGACCTTTCTTTCCAACTCTTGGTGTGTCCCAAGGGGTGGAGTTGAGGTCAGGAGGACTCAGGAAACGAAGCGCCTTGTGAAAAGCTACACATGTTCTTTTAATTTGGAGATTGCCATGTGGTTTTTGAAGCAAGCCTCTCTCGCTACCTAAACCATTCTCTTCCGACGTGAGTGTTTTGTTTTTCTGGAGTGTGGCTGGCCCAGTGGACCCCGGAGCCGGAGTCCTCTGCGCCCTGGGCTGCTCTTCTGCTGGTGGCAGTTGGGGGTGGGGGGCCTCGGGTCCCTTTGTCTGGGCCTCTTTAAGGCAAACAGCTGTCTCCCTGAATATTTCCAGCGAGGACACTGCAGGGAGGTGTCCTGGCCTGGCTCTGTAGTCACATTCCCGGGGCTGCGGCCCCTCCGCTGAGGTTTGGGGGGGGCGAGAAGGGGTAATTCCTCAACTCCTCTTGCCTCCCAGACCGGATCCCCGGAGACCCTTGGCAGTTTCAGGCTGAATTCGCCTCTCTCAGGAGTGTTTACATTCTTGGCCCCGTCTGATACCAGCAAAAAAACAATGACAGTATCTGGGTTGTTAAGGCCGACACTACTGCTTCTCTTTCCGGAAATGCCTGGATCACGGAGGCAAAAGGGTTTTTTCTGGGGGGGAAGATGTTTGTTTTAAAGGTGGGGTTTCTCTGCCGGCAGAGTAGCTTTTCACTGCGTTGCAGTTTCGGATTTCCTGGACCTTGGGGTGGTGGTGTTGCTGGACTGGAGTGCCTGTCCTGCGGTTCGAGCCCCCGAGGAGAAGGATCACATTTGTGGAGCTCGGTCGTGTAGGAGGCAAAAAATAGAGTTGATTATTTTAACATTAAGGAAGCATGTCAACACGAGGTTTTTCGAGCCCCGGCTAATGTGGTAATCTGGTCCTAAAATGGAAGGAGAGGGAGGGAACTTTCTGCAGAAACTATTTTGACTGCTCTTGACATGTCATGTCCCTGATTTCTGTGTTAGATTTATTTATGCCACAGTCCAGAGTGGAGCTAGTAAGTTGGTAGCTAATTATTTTTCCTGATTGCTTCATGTTGCAATATGAAGCGGGTGAGCCCAAGGAAATGCCTTTGTTGGAGTGATCCTAGAGCTGGGAGTGGTCGGCCCCAGCTCCACGCCCGGGGTCTCTCCCTTTTGGCCCCACTGCACTGGCCCCAGGACCACCCCCAGGGGTGGGAGTGGGGTGCTTCCTGCTGCAGGTGCTCACTGCCTGGCCCGCAGGTGAGCATCGAGTTAACTAAGTGCTGTGGGGAGTCCATGGAGAGGCTGCCAGCAGGACCCTCTGCTTCCCAAAGCGGGGGCCCCCATGCCTGTAACCCTCCTGTGCAGTTCCAAGAATTTACCCAGTTCACCCGCGCGTCCCAGCATTTGCTGTGGCCATGCCGTCGTATTTGGAACCCGTTTAATTTCAGCTGCGCTGTGTCACTGCTCAGGCATTTAGCAGAATTTGCTCACGGGGTGGTGGTGGGGGCTGTAGTTAGGTGAGGACTTCCTGTCCTGCCACGTGGGCTTGCCAGGGCTAAGGTCGGGGGCCCCGCGGGTCAGACCCCTTGGGTCTAGAGCAAGGGTCCCCAACCTCCGGGATCTAATACCTGTTAATCTGAGGTGGACTTGATGCAATAATAATAATAGAAATAAAATGCCCAGTAAATGTAAAGCATTTGAATCACCCCCAAACCATACCTTTCCCCCACCCCCAGGTCTGTGGAAAGATTGTCTTCCATGCTATCGGTTTCTGGTACCAAAGAGGTTGGGGCCACTGGTCTAGAAGCTCAGTAGCTATTTGACTTTGGACAACTTACTTCGCTTCTGTGTATCCTGTGTCCTCACCTGGTTTCTCCCCCTGCTCAGGAGTGTAAAATACCGCCTGTGAAACCCTCTGCACGTCCCTGGCTGGAGGAGGAAGTGTTGGTGGCAGAGCTGTAGTGCCTGTTGGGTAATAAGGTCCTTGATCTTTCTGGCCTGGAAGGTCTAGAAGCTCTTATCACAGTCTGGATTTTCCTCCTGTGTGGGACCTTGAACATCCCGTCCACTGTCTGACTTGTTTTTCGTGGCAGCACTGGGTGAAGGGTATTGTGGTGGTGAACTGGGCTGAGCCTTGATTGTGGGGGGCGCTTGGGCAGCTGACTCCACCTTTGTGCGTCTCAGTTTTCTCTTCTGTAAAACGGGTGTAACGGAACTTCCTCCCGGTAGGTCAGCGCGTTGACACATGCCTGGCACTTGTATCATCTCTTTTATTGATGCTGTTACTGTTGGTACCTGCTGAAGCGCTGGGGATAGGATGGGGTAGAATGGCGGAGGAGGCCCGGGCCTTTGCTGTCAGGCTGTCTGGTTGACAGGGAGGCAAACAGCAGCTGACTGTGCAGTTCTGGGGGAGGTGGGCTCCGTCCCAGGACCCTGTCCTCAGAGACCCAGTGGTCTCTGCTGAAAGAGGCCAGATCACGCTGCAGAGTCTGGATGTGGTCCAGAAGGCACTGGAAGCTTCCGGAGACTTTAGCTGGGGCAGGGAGATAGGAAACGCAGGGGAAAGGTGTTGAATTGATCTTTTTTTTTTCTCTTTTGTTAAATTGAGGTGAAAATCATGTCACATAAGACCAATCATTTTAAAGGAGACAATTCCATGGTACATTCGCAGTGCTGTACAAGCATCCCTTCTGTCAAGATACGAAACATTTCCGTCGGCCCAGAATAAAACCCTGCACCCTTTAAACTTCCCATCCCCCTACCCCAGGTCTCTATGGCATCCCTGTTTCATCTGCAGGGACTCACAGGCTGGGCTGCCTGTTGCCTCTGGCTTCACGATTAGTGGAATGCTTTCGTGGGGTGTCCATGTTGCAGCGCGGGACAGCGCTCTGCTCCTTGCACAGCGTGGACAGGGCGCATCTGCTCATCCGTCCACCTGCTGATGGGCTGACCTTGCGTGGGTGCTTCTCCCAGCAGGCATGGGCTCGGAGCCATTGTTCCTGTGGGGTTTGGACAGCGGAGGCTGTTTAAAGCTGGGCTGGGGACATGACCATATTAGCTTCAGATGGGAGAGACCATGGTGAAGGAAGCTTGGCTGGGGGACAGACTGAGGGCCAGTGCTGGCCTCTGGTGGGGTGAGGGACCCTGGGAGGTGGACCTGGTGGACTTCGATATCACAGAAGCCCTGGAAGGAGCTGGACATTTGTGGCTTACAAGACCTCTGGGATGGCCACATGCTCTCAGAATGGGGAGGCTCTGATGGGAGTGGGGGCTGCGTCCAGCCCCTTCCTCTGCTGGGCCCGGGACATATTTGTGCAGGAAGCAGTGGGCTGTCCACCCTGCCGGTGCCCCGGAGACACTGTGGGTCAGAGCGCTGCTGATGCGGAGGCCGGTGGGGACGGCAGGCCTCTTCTGTAAAATGGGTGTAACGGAACTTAGAGAGCAGGTCCCGGAGGCCCTCTGCTGCTGTGGGCTGCTGTCCGCTTTCTTTCCAGTTTGGGAAGTGGTTTGTTAACTCTGGGACTCAGTTTCCTTATCTGCAAAATGGGGAGGATGGCATGTGTTTTTGGGGGGTGCTGGCGGGGGTTCTACGAGGAGGAAGCCGCCTTCTAGACCGTCCGTCATGGGAAGGGCACGGTGTGGGGGGAGTCCCATTTCTTTTCGTTAAGCTGTTTTTGTTTGTTTTTTTACATAGTGAAAACTTTTATATTTGGAATTAGCCAGCTGGACTCAGTTTAGATGATCCTAATTTTGTCGGCAACATCCAAAGCATCACAGCCAGGAGCCAGTGGGACGTAGGGCCGCTTCTCCCTATCAGGCCTGATCAGAGTACTGAGCTCAGCCACGTCAGCGTTACAGAGCTTTGCAGCCTGTTTAATTCGGTGCTTGTTGGCACTGACATCCACAGCGAGTTCTCTTTTCTCCGCGGCCGACTTGGTGGTAAGGGGAATCTGATGATGGCACAGTGGTCAGGTTGTTTCTCCTGGGGCCGCTCTTCCCAGGATCTTTGGGCTGCCTCCTGAGCTGCAGCGTTTTGGGCAGCCGAAAGGTGGGTGACGTCCGGATCTTCCTTTTTTTTTTTTTTGTCTGTGGACACCTTTCCACACCGCTTTCTTTGTCTTCAAAGCCTTTACTTTGGCTTCGGCTTTACTCCCTTCTTCGCCTTTGGCGACATCTTCATAAAAAGAAAAAAACAGTTAAAAACGAATTGTATGTATTTATTTGGGCTGCACTGGGTCATCTTTGCTGCACGGGTTTTCTCTAGTTCTGGCGAGTAGGGGCCACTCTCTAGCTGCGGGGCAGGCTGCTCACTGAGAGGCCTCTCCTGCTGCGGAGCATAGGCGCCTCTCCTGTTGCGGAGCACACGCTCTAGGGTGCCTGGGCTTCAGCACCTGTGGCTCCCAGGCACTAGAGCACAGACTCAGTACTTGTGACACGTGGGCTTAGTTGCTCCCAGACCTGTGGGAGCTTCCCGGATCAGGGATTGAACCCGTGTCTCCTGCACTGGCGAGCAGATTCCTTACCACTGAGCCACGAGGGAAGCTCCAGCCATTTCCTTTTAAAAGAGCCCGAGGGTCTGTCCCAAACACCCTCTTCGAGTGGAAGGCTGGGAGAAGTGGAGAGGTATTGCAGGCCAGCTGACCTCAGGCTCCACGTGGGGCTGGAGCCTCAGGATCTGATGGCATCGGTGCCCAGAGTTACATGTCCGCCGTCCTCTGTCCCCTTCTCTCGGGGTCTCTCTTGCACAGCAACCCCTGGGAGGCTGTCATGGTGACGTCACCTCTGAACCAGTTGGCAGGGGTGGGAGATACTGTACTTTCTGGGTGTTTTCTTCTTTGCTTTCTTGGTTGGTATCAGAGTCACTGGGGCCTCCCTGGTGGCGCAGTGGTAAAGAGTTTGCCTGTAGAGGACGTAGGTTTGATCCCTGGCATGGGACGATCCCTTGGAAAAGGAAATGGCAACCCACTCCAGTATTCTCACCTGAAAAAAAATCTCATGGACAGAACAGCCTGGTGGGCTATAGTCCATGGGGTCACAAAGAGTTGGGCATGACTTAGTGACTAAACAACAAAAACAATATTTATTTCATTGTAGATTTTTTTTTTAGTACTTTCAGTTTGCCTGGTGTAGTTTTTCTAGTGGTTAAACTGAAGGAGCAGTTAGAACTGGACATGGAACAACGGACTCGTTCCAGATTGGGAAAGGAGTATGTCAAGGCTGTATATTGTCACCCTGCTTATTTAACTTATATGCAGAGTACATCATGAGAAATGCAGGGCTGGATGAAGCACAAGCTGGAATCAAGATTGCCAGGAGAAATATCAATAACCTCAGATATGCAGATGACACTACCCTTATAGCAGAAAGTGAAGAGGAATTAAAAAGCCTCTTAATGAAAGTGAAAGAGAAGAGTGAAAAATGGAAAAACTGGCTTAAAACTCAGCATTAAAAAAACGAAATTATGGCATCTGGTCTCATCACTTCATGGCAAATAGATAGGAAACAATGGAAACAGTGACAGACTTTATTTACTTGGGCTCCAAAATCACTGCAGATGGTGGCTGCAGCCATGAAATTAAAAGACACTTGCTCCTTGGAAGAAAAACTCTGACAAGTTTAGCGTATTACAGGGCAAAGACATTACTTTGCTGACAAAGGCCCAGATAGTCAAAGCTATGGTTTTTCCAGTAGTCATGTATGGATATGAGAGTTGGATCATAAAAAAGGCTGAACACTGAAAAATTGATGCTTTTGAACTGTGGTGTTGGAGAAGACTCTTGGAGTCCCTTGGACTGCAAGGAGATCAATCCAGTCAATCCTAAAGGAAATCAACCCTGAATATTCATTGGAAGGACAGATGCTGAAGTCCAATATTTGGCCACCTGATGCGAAGAACTGACTCATTGGAAAAGACCCTGATGCTGGGAAAGATTGAAGGCAGGAGGAGAAGGGGATGACAGAGGATGAGATGGTTGGATGGCATCACTGACTCAATGGACATGAGTTTGAGCAAGCTCTGGGAAGCCTGGCGTGCTGCAGTCCCCGGGGATACAAGGAGTTGGACATGACTGAGCGACTGAAGAAAACTGAGCCTCTCTTCGGCTCTGCTGTGTCTTTGACCTTGCCTTTATGGTATCTCTTTTTTTGTGGAATCATATGGTATTTGCCCTTTATGTCTGGCTCATTTTAATGCTTTGCTTCTCCGCTCACCTGTTGATGGACACTTGGGGCTGTTTCCAGCTTCGGCTGCTGTGAACATGGGTGTGCAAGGATCTGTATGAGGTCCTGCTTTCATTTTGGGGAGATTTACCCAGAAAAGTGAAATTGCTGGATCATATGGCCATTCTGTATTTAATTTTTGAGGAACCCTGAAGCCCTTTGCCATAGCAGCTGCACCATTTTACATCCTCCCCCAGCAACATACAAGGGTTCCAGTCTCTCCCCATCCTGGCCAGCGCTGGTTAGGGCTGACACTCTGTTTGGGCCCCACCAGCCTGGCAGGTGTGAAGTGGTTCCCCGCTGCGGTTTTGACTTGCGTTTTCCTGGTGGTAGCTTAGACGGTAAAGCGTCTGTCTACAGTGCGGGGAGACCGGGGTTCGATCCCTGGGCCCGGGAAGATCCCCTGGAGAAGGAAATGGCAATCCACTCCAGTACTATTGCTTGGAAAATCCCATGGACAGAGGAGCCTGGTAGGCTACAGTCCATGGGGTCGCAAAGAGTCGGACACGACTGAGCGACTTCACTTTCAGTTCCTGGTGGTTAATGATGTTGAACATCTTCATACATGCTTGTTGGCCACTTTCTATTACAAATGTGTTTATATTAAAATGCATGAATATATTATATGTTATACATGAATACGTATAACTTAAACACTTAACTGTGTGGTTCCTCTTTCTGTGAAAACCAGTGTCCTTGATGGCCTGTTTTCTCCCCTCAGGTGACCATACTCTCCACCCTTAGTTTCATGTATTGTTTTCTTTCGAACATGTACTCATTTTTTACGTAAATCCTATCATCCTGTAATCTTCTCTTTTTCATGTGCTGTTGGGTCACTAACATTTTCTGTATCTTTACTTTTAGATTTTCAGTCCTTTTTAAAAGCTAAGTCATTTCCTAGTATGAGTGTGGTACTTAGTCGCCCAGTCGTGTCCGACTCTTTGAGACCCCATGGACTGTAGCCCACCAGGCTCCTCTGTCCATAGGGATTCTCCAGGCAAGAATACTAGAGTGGGTTGCCATGCTTTTCTCCAGGGGATCTTCCCAACCCAGGGATCGAACCCAGGTCTCCTGTGATGCAGGAGGATTCTTTTCCATTTGAGCCACCAGAGAAGCCCATTTCCTAGTATGTGGACACCATATTTCATGGCTTTTACCCAGTTGAGGAACATTTATGTTTTTCTAGGCTTTATTACTATAAAGCCTAGTCTAGGTCATGACATAGCGAATAACATTGCATATGTACCTGTGCACCTGCGTATAAGCTCTTTTGTATGATACCTTCCTCATCAAAGAGTAGATCCATTTAGACAATTTTAAAGATACTGACAAATTCCTCCAAAAAGGCTGCACCAGTTTCTACCCTATCAGGCACATCTCTGAGGGTACACACTTTCCCCTCACCTCTCTGTTGCTAGAAATGACCAGCTTCTATTTTTTAAAATCAGTTTGGCTAAAAATTATAACACACTTTGATTTGTCATATCTCCTGGAGTTTGGCCAAAGTCATGTCCATTGAGTTGGTGATGCTAACCAACCATCTCATTCTGTGTCACCCACTTCTGCCCTCAGTCTTTCCCAGCGTCAGAGTTTTTTCCAATGAGTCGGCTCTTCGGATCAGGTGGCCAAAGGATTGGAATTCAGCTTCAGCATCAGTCCTTCCAATGAATGTTCAGGACTGATTTCCTTTAGAATTGACTGATTTGATCTCTTTGCCGTCCAAGGGACTCTCAAGAGTCTTCTCCTGCACCAGAATTTGAAAGCATCAGTTTTTCGGTGCTCAGTCTTCTTTATGGTCCAACTCTCACATCTGTACATGACTACTGGAAAAACCATAGCTTTGACTATAGGGACCTTTGTCAGCCAAGTGATGTCTCTGCTTTTTAATACACTGTCTAGGTTTGTCATAGCTTTCCTTCCAAGGAGCAGGCGTCTCTTAATGTCATGGCTGCAGTCACCATCCAAAGTGATTTTGGAGCCAAAGAAAAGAAAACCTGTCACCGCTTCTACTTTTTCCCCCATCTCTTTGCCATGGTCTTAATTTTTCGAGTGTTGAATTTTAAGCCAGCTTTCTCACTCTTCTCTTTCACCCTCATCAAGAGGCTCTTTAGTTCGTCTTGATTTGTAGGAACTCTACTGATCTGTGGCCTTCCCTTGTGGGTGAGCTGGTAAAGACTCCGCCTGCAATGCGGGAGACTGGGTTCGATCCCTGGAGAAGGGAAAGGCTACCCACTCCAATATTCTGGCCTGGAGAATTCCATGGGCGGTATATAGTCCATGGGGTCGCAGAGAGTTGGACACGACTGAGCTACTTTCACTTTCACTACTGATTTGTAGGAACTCTTTTTATTTGGTATGGACATGAATTCTTTAATGTATTTGCTCCAGGTTTTTCTTCTGGTCTGTAGCTAGTCCTTCGTGTTTTTAGTGGTTTATTATTCCAGAAACATCAGAAAGTTCCATGTAATGAAACTCAGTCTGTTCTCTGATGGATTCTGGGTCCCATGCCTCGTTTCTCTATCCCGAGATGATAGATGCATCTTCCTTTATTTTCTTCCAGGACTGTTCTTATTTTGTTGTTTTATATTCAGACATTATTCTTATATCTTTGTGGGTGTGTATGGTTATGGTTTTGGGGATATATGGTATGAGGTGGGGATCTGACTTGTCCACCCCTGCCCCCCAGTAAGGGGACAGGGAGTGAATGGTGTGGCTTATCTATCCCTAAGCCTCATTCATGTAAAATGCCACTTTTTCACCTACAGTGTTCTCAGGTGCTTGCCTCCTCATTCTGGAACCTTCCCTCCTCTCTTGACCCGCTGGTGTCTTTCTGTACCAGCCTGCTGCTGTTTTCAGTCTCTGCAGCATCGTATATTTTGAGATCGATTGTGAAATTACCCTTCCATTGTTCCTTTTGAGAAATTGTGTTGACTCTTCTTGTGCGTTTACTCTTTGGGAATAAACTTCAGAGTCAGCCTATGAGATTCTGTCGTTTGCTCTCTTGATCTGGGGACAGCAGCTGGTGACGTGCGATGGGTGTCGGAGGGCTGGGCTTTAGACGTGGCCTCCAGCAAGCAGTCTGGTCTCCGGCCGTGGCAAGAGATGTGTGTGCGGCCACGATGGAGCTGGTCTTCGCATTTCGGGTTCCCGTTAGCACATGGAGCGCTTCAGAGGCGTTGTGTCTGTTGGACAGCCTCGGCCACTCCTGCCGCCCGCGTCCGCTGGGGATACGAGCTCTAGTGCAACTAACTCCAGCGCCAGCCCGGAGGCAAATATAATCACCTCTTAAATGACTGCTCTCCTGCCCTCGTTCATTCCAGAACAAAATGTGAGCAACTTTAATTTCTTCCCTGGGCTGAACCCCTCTATTAACCCATATGGGGAGGCGGTACCCGCCTAGCAGAACTCTCAGGAAGTGGCTCAATGGGCATTAAAGGCCACCTGAGTGTGTGGCCCTGGCCCAGACACGTGAGTGCGGGGGCCTGGGGCCTTCCAGACCCGCCTCCCTGGACTCCGCCCTGAAGTGAGCAGGCATCGTCCTCGATGGGAGCGAGGGGATGCCTTCCCCACAAGCTGGTTGCCGAGCAAGCTGTGCTCTTGAGCTAGCATTCACTGGGGAAGGCCATGGCTCTGAATTTTCCCCAGAGTGAGCTTGGTTCCCCAAAGAAGACTGGATGGGGGACTAGGGTGTGGTGGTGCCATCTCAGCCACCTGCCCTGATTCCTCTCTACTCAGACTGGAAGTGGGGGGCACTTTGGTGCCCATTCTTCCTCTCCTCTCTGGACATGGTCTGTCTCCCTTCCTTCCTACACCCAGGCTCCCGGCTCTGAGGCCTGCCCCCTGGGCCCTCACAGGGCCCCACGGAAGACGAGATTCCTGGTAGAGGATTACATCAGCTTCTAGCTGTTGTTCAGTCCCTAAGTCATATCTGACTCTTTGTGACTCCTTGGACTGGGGCCCGCCAGGCTTCTCTGTCCATGGGACTGTCCAGGCAGGAATGCTGCAGCGCGCTGCAGGATTCCCTCCTCCAGGGGATCTTCTGACCCAGAGATCAGAGCTGCATCCCTCGGCTTGGCAGGCGGACTCTTGTGTCACCTGGGAAGCCTCGCTTCTGGTTGTTCTCAGCTTTCCAGAACCTTCCCCTTGCCCATTTATCTTTCATTCTGGCCAGATTCATTTTTCTGAAGCTAGTTTCATTTCCTCCTCCCCTTTTTAAGAAAATGTACACTGGTTTCTGGGTGTCCAGAGTTGAAACGTTTTGGCCTGGCGTTCCACGCTGCCGCTGAGCTGGCATTACTCACTGCGCTCCAAGGTGAGCGCTTCTCCAGGCAGATCCGTCTGCTCCGAGTCCATGGTCCCCTTTGAGACCTCCCACGGGCCACCCAGTCTGAGGGCCTGGGGGGCAGATGTTTCCATCCCCTCCTGCTGCCTCTGGCCCGGGGTCTGGTGGGCAGAGGCCCTGAGGCTGCCCGAGGCCTCGTCTGCCTGGGGAGTGGCTCTTAACCCGTCCTTACCCGCTCTGGCCCCTAAATCCACTGAGTCGTGAATTCCTGCCTGCGTCCCGGACGCCACCCTGATTGTGTTCCCCGGCTTGTAGGACACCTGTCCTGCTGCATGACCGAGGCTTCCGGGACCGAGTGTGGGGCCCCGCTCGCCTCCTTAGAACCCGCATTTCTTTTTTAAAGATCTTCGTGACCACTTGTAAAGTCTCTTGGATCTGATACAATATTGCTTCTGTTTTACTTTTTGTTTTTTTTGGCCATGCGGTCTGTGGGACCCTAACCCTGACCAGGGATTGAACCCATACCCCCTTAATGGAAGGTGAAGTCTTAAACACTGGACCTCTAGGGAAGTCTTAGAACCCATATTTCTGAGATCTGTGTTCTAAGATGAAAAGTGAAAGTGTTAGTCCTTCAGTCACGTCCAAATCTGCAACCCCATGGACTGAAGCCTGCCAGGCTCCTCCAGGCAAGAATTACTAGAGTGGGTAGTCAGTCATTCTCCAGGGAATCTTCCCGACCTATGGATCGAACCCAGGTCTCCTATACTGCAGGCAGATTTTTTTACTGTTTGAGCTGCCTGGGATTCTAAGATGGCCTGCTATAAATAAAGCTGGCCTTTGTTTTACTTCAAGAAACCCAGCAAATCTCAGACGTACTTGACTGTGACGTCTTGGGTCCAAATAACACCTCCCCATCTCTTGGAAATCATCCTTGAATATTCATTGGAAGGATTGATGCTGAAACTGAAGCTCCAATACTTTGGCCACCTGATGTGAAGAGCCGACTCATTGAAAGAGACCCTCATTTTGGGAAAGATTGAAGGCAGGAGGAGAAGGGCATGACAGGGGATGAGATGGTTGGATGGCATCACCGACTCAATAGACAGGAGTTTGAGCAAGCTCTGGAAATTGGTGATGGATGGGAAAGCCTGGCGTGCTGCGGTCCATGGGATCGCAAAGAGGCAGACATGATTGCAAAGAGGCAGATACGACTGAGCGACTGAAAACACCTTCCACAGCCCAGACCAAGACATCACAGGGGGCCTGACACCTGCATTTTTCATTCGTACTTTGTATCATCTTTCAAAATAGTGTAGAACATTTTTAATCATGCAAAAATAGTGCGGAGTGGTGGGAGAACAATTTTTATGCTGAAAAAGAAAGCTTGTGTGCTTTTGAGTGACAACTGCAGAATAGGAAGCTGAGTGACAGACACTGTTAATGAGTTTTCAGGAGTTTAAGCATTAAGAGAGCATTGTCCCTTTAAGGTTGTCCCCTTGAGAGAGATTTTAGTTCTTTTCTCAGTTGTATCACTTGTTAACATTGAATCTTGTAGCACTTGTTAAAATTGAAAAATTTCTTAACTAAAAATAAGACTTTGAGGGACATCCCTGGTGGTCCAGTGGTCAAGACGTCACCTTTAGATGCCAGGGGTGTGGGTTTGATCCCCGGCCGGAGAGCTAAGATCCCACATGCCTCACAGCCAAAATGCAAAACATAAAACAGAAGCGATATTATAACAGATTCAATAAGGACTTTAAAAATGGTCAACATCCAAAAAATAAAAAGAATGAGACCGTTTGTCTTTATATTTAAGCAGGTTGTGGTGTTGGAGACTTTCTGATTAGGTATACTTATCTCTATATCGTTTTATTTAGTGTCCATTCAAAGCATTGGAATAACTTAAATGCATTTTTAATGAAAAGTTGCACCCTTGGACGTCTGAAGCTTGTTCTGGTCGCAATGGCACTGCTCGGCATCGGCATGAGTTTGCTCGGTACCGTTTGATTCCTGGGCTTGTGCTGTGTCGTGGGCAAGTGGGTGGTGCCTGGCCCCCGAGCCTGGGTGCGGTGGGCTTGCCACTTCTGCCTTCTCCTTTAAGAGATTCACTACTCTGCGCATGGCCACTGCAGCCCAGGTCCTTGCCTGGCTCTCTGCTGAGGCTCTGAGGCTGCCCAGAACCCACGAGCTGCTGACTGCCTGCTCAGGGTGCCCCAGAGGAGGAGTGGCCTGTGCTGGCTTTTACCATGTTGCCTGTGTGGGTAGAGTTTTCTCCAGCTGGAGTGTCAGCTCACAGGGCTGAGGTGCTGGCTCTCTGCCGGGGGGTGCCCAGTTCAGCCCCCCTGCCTGAGAGCACAGTCCTGGTTCCCTTGGTGCAGGCAGTGGTCTGCCCTCGGGGTGGCCCATCCCCACCTCCTTTGAGCAGTGAGTGGTTCTCAATGTATGGAGAACACTTAGCACCAAAGAGCATTTCCATCCTTTTGGCTACTACTCTAGTTTTTAAAAAAAATTTCCCTCTTTTGAAAGATTTTGTCCTTCCAGGGAGAGTACATTTGTTAAGTCGTAATCTTTTCTGCTTATTGATCCCAGACGCGCACAGTGGCCAAGCCGGGCTTGCAGGGTTTCCATCAATCCCTCACCAGGGGGTTTCCATTTGGCTTCTCAGCCATGAAAGTGTCTCCTGGGGCCAACACACCATGTGGCCCCTTGGGCTGTGGAGCCAGGCTGGGAATGAACTGATTTGGAGGAGGACGTGGGGTCGGTTCCAGGAACCAGGCAGATCTGGCCTCGGGGCGCTGGGCTTCAGGCAGCTCCCTTGCTCTGCTCTGTCCGTGAGGTTCCAGGAAGACTGGTTCAGAGCAACCACCAGGTGACTTTCTCCTGCTGGGCTCCAGTGACCCTCCCTGCACGGCCCGGGTCTTAACATCACGTTTGTCTAGGTACCCAGTGCCCCGCCCTGTCAGGGTGGAAGATGGCTGAAGGGGGGACCCCACCCCATACTCTGCCCTCCAGCCTTGGATGCCTAAAGGATTGTGTTAGGGACTTTGGACCCTTGAGGGGGCAGTTTTCCAGACTCTCTGGGCCTTTAGTCCCCAGTCTGATCTTCCGTCATGAGGGTTAAGGTCTTTGGATGGCAAGGATCTCAAGGGATGTTGTGTTTTCAGTGGGGAACTGGTGAGGTTTAGGGTTTTTCCGGGTTTCCCTAGCTGGTGTCAGCAGCGCAGGGCAGCGACAGGGTGGGTGTGTCCAGTTAGAAACGCGTTCTGACCTGTGACGGGTGAGGTCCTGTGGTATCAAGGGACACATTTGGTACGAGTGTCCCTTGCCTCTCCTTTGTAGGGGTGAAGAGGACAGGTGGACCTCTCTTTCCTCTTGCCTGCCCACAGGACCTAAGGCCAGCTTGGTCCCCATTGGACACTCCGGGTGGTCACCCTGCCGTGGTGTGTGGTCCCCTCCAGCAGCCCTGTCCAGTGCTGGCCTCCGAGCAGACCTGCTCTCTGGGACACCCTGAGTGCCCGGCCTCCTTCCCTGTTACTACCCGCCCTGGTTTGCTGGGAACAGCTGAGGGGGCGGCTGGCGGAATCCCAGCTGCGATCCTGGGGGCCCTGGCCGGGGTGGGGGGCTGCCCACCCAGCCTCCCCTGCCTGGAATCCCGGGGCACATCGGGCCCCGCCCACCTGTTCCGGCTCACGTTTCTGGCTCCACTCCCGGCTCTGCAGCCTCCGACAAGTGAGCTGACTCCTCTGGCCTCAGTTTCCCTACCGTCTGAGGGAGGTGTGTGTGATTGTAGGGCGCCCACATATACACGCC
The DNA here is from genome assembly GCF_014754425.2 of Oryx dammah. Lineage (NCBI taxonomy): Eukaryota > Metazoa > Chordata > Mammalia > Artiodactyla > Bovidae > Oryx > Oryx dammah. The sequence goes on from NW_024070199.1 coordinate 44,233,325, forward strand.
CGAGGATGCACAGAGGTGAGGCTGTAAAGTGCTTAGCGTGGGCCAGCTCCTGTGAGCCCTCAGTAATTATTAGTTATTAGGGTTATTATGGCAGTCATAATTGTGGTTCTCCAGGGAGAGGACCCTCAGGGGCTTCTGGGATCAGGTTCAACTCCAGCTGAAAAGGTGGCGTGGTGGGAACCACCTCGGTCCATCTTTGATGAGGCGAGTGTCGATTTGCGTTAGATTGCCCCGAGCGGCCTAATTGCTGTAGTCGCGGACTTTCTTCCTCGGTGAGGTCAAGACGGCATTTATACTGTAGCTGGAAGCCCGCTGCGGTGGGCTGCGGGAACCCCGGGGCTGGGGGCAAAGGTGCAGGTGTCTGAGGGCGGGGTCCCTTCTGGGGCCCCTGTGAGAGGCGTGGCCTGGAGGGCGTGGCCAGGGTGCTCTCCCCTGTCTTATTTGCTCAACCTCTGCCCCTCCCTCCTCAGAGGCCATAGTTCTGCAGCCCTAGCCGACTCTCAGGGCCTCCTCTCTGGTTGGCTGACTAGGCCCTGCTCCAGTCACCTCCACTCCCACCCCAGTCCCTCCAGCCCCCATCATCGCTGGCCTGCCCGCCCCCGCTTCCTACCCCCGCGCTGAAGGCCTACGAGGGAGCCCGCTCTTCGCCCTCCGATCGCAGTCCCTGTTCCACGTGGCTTCCCGCTCAGCGCCTGGAGGTGGAGCCCCCCGCTCCTCCTCTGCAGCCCAGAGCTCCTGGGCCCCCCTCCATACCTGCTCAGGTGGGACGGGCCTCCGCCCCAGGCTGGAGGCTCCAGGCCTCTCCTGACCCTGCTGTCACCTCCTCTAGCCTCTGGCAGAGGCCCAGAACCACACCCCCGGAGCCGCTTGAGCACCGGCAGACAGAGGCTCAGAGCTGAGGGTTGTGAAGCGCCTTCCCTCCCGTGCCTGCTGCCCCGGGGGTGCCACCTGGACCTCGTCTTCCACGGTCACTGATGCGGCTCAAAGTGGGGACTTGAGTTTATGGGGTGTCCCAGTGAGGGGACGCGCCCCTCCTCTGCCCCCAGACTCAAGGCTCCATCATGCAGGGTACACGTAACTCCACTCTTAGAACACCTGAGCACCGTCCCCCACCCCCCGACTAGAGCCCCCTTGGTCCTTGTGAGGAGAGCCCCTGCGGGGGGCATGGGTTTTTGGACTCTTAGGTGGTTGAGTGGCTAAAGCTCATGGTTTGTCCCATTCTACCGATGGTACACAAGGACAGTTACCTTCCCTGTCCACGCTGGCAAGTGGGGGCCCAGGGTGGGAGCCCCAGAGATGAGCAGGAGGGACCGTTGACCCAGCATCCTGGCCAGCGAACCCTTCACCCCGACCCGGAGCAGCGTCCTGCTTCCTGGGCTCTTTCTGCCTGAGAAGGAACAGCAGGGAGCGTCAGGCTGATGTATGCGTCTCTGCTGCCCGAGGACAGAGGGGTTGTCCTGAAATGCTCAAGGGAACCTGGTCAGAGGCCAAGGGTCATGGCAGTGCCTTGGGGGGTGGCAGCTGCCTCGGTGTCCAGCCCTTTTGCAGAGAGATCCCGGGTCATTCGATTGCCCTGTTACGTAAAATGAATGGATTTCAGATGTGGCAAGAAACTCAGCTCTTTGATCTCTCATCATTGGCCGAGTGGGACTTTGGTCCCCTTGTGCCTCAGTCTCTTTGTCCATAAAATGGGGTTTCAGCAGCTCCACTTCCTGTGAGGACCAAGGGGCATCAGGTACTTGGAGCACTGGGTACTCACATGTGCTGCAACTTGGGAAAGGTGGTCAGACGACTGTGGGGAAGCGGGAGGCCTCCAGGCACAGTGACTGAAGGAGGGGGCTGGGGAGGGAAGGACTTGGGGGTTTCCTCCAGGTTTTCTCTCTGGTAAAACCTGCTCCACGTCTCTGTACCTGTCTGCAGCCCCCACCAGCATGCCAGAGCCCTGCAAAGCCCTAACTGTGGGCGTCTCCACGTTTATATGAACCAGCAGCCCCAACGCTCAGCTTAGTTCACAAGAGAATCTTTGCTGATCCTCCGCACTGCACCCCAAAGTAACATAAACATTTGGAACTGAGAGCTGCCAGCTCCTCCAAGAATGTCAGCGTCCTGAAAGGCTTCAGCCGGGAACAGGGGGCAAGAGTTTTCTTTTATTCAAGCTTTCTTTTATCTGATGGTTTTCATCTGTCCACCTCTCTCCGCAGGACAGAGGTGTCCTGAACCCGAGGTCTTTGTTCTGGCTCTTGGGGTAGGCTCTGGGCCTTGGCACCCAGGTGGCTATTTTGTTTCCAGGAGCATTGGAAAACAGAACCTCCATATTTTGCCCCATAAAAAGGAGATTTTGTAGAGTGATGGTCAATTTGGCACATCTTTATTATTATTATTTTTTTTTCTGCAACACTTAAAGAGAAGAAAAGCTGGTACAAAGGTATGTTTGTTTCTGAAGTGAGTTTCCTTTCCCAGATGTTCTTCTCTGCCAATTCCAAAATGCATTCTGAGCTCAGCTCTCCGGTTTCCTCTCTGTGGGGCAGAACAATGAGGTCTCTGTAACCACACGGGGAACACGCTGCCTTCCTTGCCAGTGGGCATGGGGGGAGGTGGGACCGTCCCACCTTCCCCCACCTCGGTGGAAACGACCAGTCTGTGCCAACCTGGTGAGAGGCCCTGGCTGCCTGTCGAGGGCCTGGCGGTCCGCTTGCCCGTGGGGGTGATCTGAGGGTTGTGACTCAGAGGCACTGCAGGCTGCACCTTCATCCCCAGTCCTTGAGTTTGCTGCATGGCCTTGTGCTAAATTCTTGGGTTTGCATGGCATTTGTGGGCCCGGGGCTCCGTACTGTCTCTGTTACCAGGAGTTGATCTGGCCGCTTTCCTCTTATTTTTTCTCTTTATTGCATCAAATACCGGCCCCACGCCAAGGGCAGATCTCTAGGACACAGTGCAGCTGCAGTTTGCTGGAGAGCCAGGTAGAACCAGGTGTGCATAACCAGAGCCCAGTCACTTTATTACTTGACACACGGGGTGTATGGGAGCTGTGATGCACACACACACACATATGCACACACACACAGTACCCTTAGAGGTGCTTTCTTGATTGATTTCCAAGGACATCTAAGAGACCCTGAAAACTTGCCCTTAGGGCTGTTCAGATACCAGTTTCCATTAAGAACGGCCTCTATGGGATTACTTTATTTGGAGTGTGCATTTAACGAAAATCTTTATTTTTTTGACCACTGCATCCTGCCTTAAAACACCGAAGATCGAGATCTCTAGACTTAATAGATAAAAATAGCACATTTATGCACATTTATGCACATTTACAGTGTACCAGGCAGGTTCTAAGAGATGTTCACTGATTGACTTATTGAATCCTTCTGGCCTCTCAGGTGGCTGGCTGGGTACCATCCGGCCCCATCCTACAGGCGAGGAAGCTGAAGCCAGGAGAGCTGAGGAGCTCTCAGGGTCAGGCAGGCACTACACCTGGCTGACAGATGATGCCCCAGTGCCTGCCTCTTAATTGCTATTTGAACTACAAAAGTATTTTCTTTCCATCTAAAAGGAATTGGCTGAAAAGCCCCCAGTGCATTTAAGTAAGTGTGGTGCTGAGTCCTCCGCCCAGACCTCCCTGTCCTCATTTGCCAGGCGAGGAAACTGAGGCGTGCAGGGGCACTGCCCTGGGAATCTCTCTCTGGGGGAAGCCCCGCTTTCTGTACAAACCAGGGGCCCTCCTGATGCCTGTTCAGGGTGGGGCCTTGGGACTTTGGGCGAAAGCCATGGGCTTGCCTTCCCCTAGAATGGACAGAGTCCGTCCCTATCCAAGGACCTGTGTCTCCCATCTTTGCCATGACCTTGGGCCACTTCCGGGAGCCTGGCAGGCCCGGAGCCGAGGAACCGAAATGGTATGTAATCAGAATGCTATATTTTGTCGAAAATAAGAATGTTAGTAATGGGCTGGTTTCTGGCAAGTCAAACTGGGACTCTGAAATACATATTTTTCCTGTTCTGCCCTAAACCTTCTAATTAGTGAAAACGCACATTGGCAGACATAAATCAAATGTCATATCCCCTAAAAACTTGTCCTTGGTATCACTGAGTGGGTAACCTTCTACAGCTGCTAAATTAGGGCTTCCAGAGGGGAGTGCGTGTATGGGTGAGTGTGCGGGTTTGTGTGTGGGGGTGTGGGGCTGTGTATGTGTGGGATGTGTGTGTGGGGGGGTGGGTGGCTCTGGGGGGATGTGTTTTTGTGTGTGGGGTGTGTGTGTGTGTGGGGGTGTGTGTGTCTGTGTCTCTGTGTGTCTGTGTCTGTGTGTGTGTGTGTGTGTGTGTGTATGTGTGTATGTGTCTCTGTGTGTGTGTGTCTGTGTGGGATGTGTCTGTGAGTGTGTGTGGGGTGTGTGTCTGTGTGTCTCTGTGTGTGTGGGTCTCTGTGGTGTGGGGTTGTGTGTATGTCTGTGTGTGTGTGTCTGTGGTGTGTGTGTGTGTGGTGTGTGTGTGTGTGTGTGTCTGTGTCTCTGTGTGTGTGTCTGGTGTGTGTATGTGTCTCTGTGTGTGTGTCTGTGTCTGTGTGGGGGGTGTGTGTCTGTGTGGTGTCTGTGTGTGGTGTTTGTGGTGTGTGTGTGTTTCTGTGTGTGTGTATCTGTGTGTCTGTGTGGTGTCTGTGTGTGGTGTTTGTGATGTGTGTGTGTTTCTGTGTGTGTGTGTCTGTGTGTGTGTCTGTGGTGTGTGTGTTTGTATGTGTCTCTGTGTGTGTGTGTATGTGTGGTGCATGTGTGTGTGTGTGTCTCTGTGGTGTGTATGTGTGTGTATCTGTGTGTGTGTGTGGTGTGTGTGTGTGTGTGTCTGGTGTGTGTGTGTTTCTGTGTATGTGTGTGTGTATGTGTGTGTGTCTCTGTGTGTCTGTAGTGTGTGTGTTTGTGCATGTCTCTGTGTGTTTGTGTGTGTGTGTGTCTCTGTGTGTATGTGTGGTGTTTGTGTGTCTGTGTGTGTATGTGTGGTGCATGTGTGTGTGTCTCTGGTGTGTGTGTCTGTGTGGTGTGTGTGTCTCTGTATGTCTATGTGGTGTGTGTATGTATCTCTGTGTGTCTGTGTGGTGTGGGGGTGTGTGTCTGTGTGTGTGTGTGTCTGTGTGGTGTGGGGGTGTGTGTGTGGGCGTAGGAGCCAGGGAGGGACAGAGGTGCCCCTGGTGAGCCCCGGCTACATGTCTCCTTCCCTCGGCTCTGCTTCCAGCACCCCCGCCCCCCCACCAGACTGTCAGCACCTGCCCAGCCTCTGCAGTGGAATATATTTGCCCCGTTAAACTTTAATTATGGGGGGACTTCCCTGGTGGTCTAGTGGCTAAGGCTCTGTGCTCCCCGTGCAGGGGTCCCAGGTTCGATCCCTGGTCAGGGAACTAGATCCCACGGGCCGCAACTAAAGATTGCTGGTGCCGCAGCGAAGATTGAAGACCCTGTGTGCAGCAGCTAAGACCTGGCGCAGCCAAATAAATAATCAAATAAAAAGGAAATCTATTTTTTAAAGCAGTAGATAGGATCGCTCCTGTCTCAGCAGGGGGCCCTGAGGGTAAGTGGGGCAAAGGTAGGGGGCGGGAGCCCACTGCTTCTTCCTCTGCCCAACCCGCTGGGGTCTGCGGCACCCCCTGCCTCCCACCCCCGTGGTGTGGTACCCCCTGCCTCTTGCCCCCGTGGATGTTGGGCTGGGGGCAGGGCACTGGTGGTCATCACTCGCAAGGTGTGGGACTTACAAGCTGATGTCATCCCTGGGAGTGATCCTGGGCTGGGGGCTGCCCTTTTGCTACGTGGGAATTGGGGCCACACAATCATTCCTGGAAGGGTCCCAAGTTACCTGGCTCAGGGTCTGGACCCTCAAAGGGGCCCTTGGGGGTTATGGGCTGCCCCGACTGACATCCAGGGGTCCCTCTGCAGGCAGTGGGCCTGGGTCAGGCCCTGGCCCTTTGTTTGTCCCCCGGGCCTTCCAGAACCTTCCAAGCCCAGACTCTTTCTGAAACAGTTCAGTCCTATACTTGGCACGGCCTGCATGCCCTCCCGCTGTCCCAGGGCTGTAGTGGCCTCTTGTCAGGGCGATGGCCCCCATGTGAGGGACAGCAGGGACACCCCCCCAGCCCATCTCCCTGTTTCTTGAAGACTGGGAGCCCACATCCTTAGTTTCTTTGTCCTCCGAGGTGTCTGACACCAACAAAGTCATTTTCTTTTTATCTTTTGCAACTGATTTCTTCTTTCCTGCTCCACCCCCCAAACCTGCCCCTGACCGTTTCCTGTTCGCCTGCTTCCCTGACCTTTGAAATGTGGTCCCTGCTCAGGGAGCTTGCTGGGGCCCAAGGTTAATTACCACCTTCCCACAGGGCCCAGTGTGTGTGTGGGGGAAATTAGACTGGGATGGAGGCTGGGAACAGCAGAAATGGGGGTGACTGAGCTGGAGGGGAGAGTGTGTGTTGAGAGCCTGGGGCTGGCTGTGGGTCTGGGTGGGGAGCACATGGTGAGGGGTGCAGGCAGAGAGGCACCGGGAACCGGGCTGTGGGGGTGAAGGTGGGAGTGATTGCGGGGAGCAGGGTGTGACCCCGTGCAAGCAAGGACTGGGAAGAGGTCCGAAGGGGTTGGCCTTGGTCCTGCCGCTGGTGATATGCACAGACTCGGGAACGCAGCTCGATGAGTGAACGTCCACAGCTCACCCGTTTGCCTGGATCAAGCGTAGAACCTCCAGTGTTCCGGAAGTTTCCTTGAACTGCCTCCCAGCCTTCACCCAAGCACCGACCCTAGGAACCAAATTGCAGTGTGCTCTGCTCTGAACACCCTTGATAACCCAAGCAGCCTGGACTTGGGAAGAGGCAGGCTGTCCTTCAGAGTGGCTTCCAGGCTTCTGCCTGCCTTGCGTTCATCTGCTGCGGATTTGAAGCAAACTCTGGGTCTCAAAGAGTCGTGACTCTGCACGCCCGCGTGCATTTCTTCATTATTTGTACCCAAATGTCAGCAACTCACAAGCTTGGTCAATTGATCGCTATCCTGACAGCACCTGGAATGGGAAGGGTGGACATCAGCCCCATTGGCAGCCGGCCTTGCTCTGCATGGGGCCCTGTGGGTGGCACCCCATCCCTGCCCCCGGGGGAGTGGGGTGTGGGCCCCGCCTGATGAGGTAGACTCTCAGGGGAGCAGGGCCAACTGGGCGGGCTCAGGGAGGGCACAGGCGTTCACCTGGGCCAGGTGTGGCAGCCAGGGAGGGTTTGATGCGGGTGGGAACCGAGAAAGGCATGGGGGTGGAGAGGGTAGGGGTGGAGTCTGCAAGGAAGCCTGGGGGCCTGAGGCCAGGGTGGAGAATGGAGAGAAATTCTGGGTTGTTCCCTGGCTCAGTGGGTCGAGAGATGGGTGGGTGGGAGGGTGGAAGGATGTGGGGTGTGGACTCTTCTTATGAAGGGAGGGTCTATGATAATTTAGCTGAGGTGGAGGGCTGGCAGGAGACTCATTCCCCAGCATTCAGAGATGTTATCAAAGATTCCACTTTCAGGCCTGCAAGTTTCAGTTTGCCAAGCTTTCCATAAAAGGAAGAGAACATCTGTTCAGTTAAAGGAAACCTAAGGTTTTATTATTGTCATAAATGTCAGATCTCTTCTTTAGAATATTTAGACAACTGCAGGATAGTGTCCCCGAGTCGAGCCTGTCTCAGTTGGATCGAAGACCGGGATAAAACGTAGGAATCTACGGCTGGGATTGTGGTCCCTGAGGCTCCACGAGGGTCCCCTTGGCTTCTCCCCCACCCCCGCCCCCCCAGAGCCGCACAGGTGGTGAGGGCTCCTGGTTGGGTCGGAAACCTGGGGCAGGGGGCTCTGGGCTTTGAGAGCCTGCCCGCAGAGAAGTGAGCTTGGATTTTTATGAATAGTATTTCTTCTCCCTTAATTAGGAAAGCTCCAGGAGAAGCCGAGGTGTTTGTGATTTTGCGGAGATGCTGCTAATGGTTGAGCAGCCCGTTTTAAGGTCTCTGAGCCTTATTCTGTGGTTCTTATATCACACGTGGAGACGGGACGGAGTTTTCCTGTGCTCAGAGCCAGGGAGGCTCGTTCACTGGCAGTTGGGGGGGCCCCACAGGTTTCTCCTTGGTCCCCATCATTGTAGCTGGATCAGCACTTTTCACCCAATTCCTCTTAGAGGGGTAAATAGAACTTTTCTGACTGGGGGCTGGGGGAGGCTTTGTCCACACCCCAACCAAAGCATCTTTGAAGTTTCATGTTTTATCGTAAGATTCATGGGAATTTGGCAATCTCTCTCTGTTACAGTCATGCTAGTTTCTTTTTTTTTTTTTTTTAATGCTTTGAATTTTATTTGAAGCACCTGGAACAGTATCTGAGAAATAATGTGCAAAATCGTGTGCACAAGAAATAATAGAATTTCACAGAGACACCACCGAAAGAAGACCTAACTAAATGTCTATGGCTGGGAAGACAATATCGTAGAAACACCATTTCCCCCCGCAGTGAGCTATAGACTCAGCAGGATTCCCTGCCTTTCCCTTCCCCGAGCAGAAATGTCGGTGCCTGGCATCTCAGGACAGAGGGGTGGAGGGGGGAGGCCAGCAAGGGCTATGGGAGTGGTTGGAGGAGAGTGATACTGAGCTGATAAGTGGATATGTTGACAATCACAAAAGCCATCTTTCACTTTGGAGAGGGTACTAACAAACGTCGAAGGAGGAGGGAAGGTTAGGAAGTATCTTGAGGAGGGACATCCCTGGCGGTCCAGTGGTTAAGACTCAGCACTTCCGCGGCAGGGGGCAGGGTTTGATCCCTGGTCAGGGAACTAAGATCCTGCATGCTGTGTGGCACGGCCAAAGATACATTTATAAAAAAAAATCAATCAATGAATAAGGTCGTACCTTATTTTAAAGAAAACAATAAAATTTTTTTAAAAAGAAAGTACCCTGAGGAAATGTTTAATAACATTGCAAGAAGAGCTGTGAGCTCCTGGATTTTTACCACGTAAACACACACACACGCAGAAATGAAGTCTATGATGTGTGTGTGCGAGTGTACATGTGTATACACAGGGGAAGATCCCCTGGAGGAGAGCACGGCAAGCCACACCGTATTCTTGGCTGGAGAATCCCATGGACAGAGGAGCCTGGTGGGCAACCCACACCGTATTCTTGGCTGGAGAAGCCCATGGACAGGGGAGCCTGGTGGGCTATACGGTTCATGGGGTTGCAGAGAGTCAGACGTGACTGAGCGACTAAACACCAGCACACACACAGGTTTTCGTTGTTCGCAGTCGTTCTGTTTTATAAAGCCGCTGCAAACACCGGATGATGCAAATTCTGAACTGTTGGTCCTGGAGGAGATACAGGCTTGGGTTTCCCAGAGCCTCGGGTCTCGTTTTCCTCTGCTGATCAGTACACAACTTTGTGAGTCATTAAACACCTGATTTAATGTGAATTATTGTTTCATGCCCAGGTGGCGCGAGTGGTAAAGAACCCGCCTGCCAATGCAGGAGACAAGAGAGATGCAGGTTCAATCCCTGGGTTGGGAAGATCCCCTGGAGAAGGGCATGGCAACCCACTCCAATATTCTTGCCTGGAGAATCCCATGGACAGAGGAGCCTGTCAGGCTACAGTCCATAGGATCACAAAGAGTCGGACATGACTGAAGCGACTTAGCGTGCACGCGTGTTCGATTCACACTGACCTAAGCTAACCTAAGCCTCTGTTTTCTCTGTACCAACACCACACCGCCAGCCACCCTGCCTTCCGACAGCCCTACAGCTCTGTGCCTGGGGCCATTGTCAACACTGAGTTTTAGTCACTCAGTCATTGCCAACTCTTTTTGATCCCATGGACTGTAGCCTACCAGGCCCCTCTGTCCATGGGATTCTCCAGGCAAGAACACTGGAATGGGTTGCCATTGTCTTCTCCAGGGGAATCTTCATGACCCAGGAATCGAACCTGGGTTTCCTGCATTGCAGGCAGATTCTTAACCGTCTGAACCACTAGGGGAGCCCAACAGTGAAATTCAACAGTGAAATCACTGCACAAAAAGCATAGAAATGCAAACAGCGTGGCATCGAGTGGAGAGGATGCTCATTTACAGTGTGAGCTGAGGCAGGAACCTGGAGCTAGCCTGGGCTGCCTCGTCTAGGGGCCCGCGTGTGGGGTGACTCAGTTTTTTCACCGTTCTGTGTGTGTCCAGGATAACCACAAAGCTCCCAAGCATCGATGGGATTATATGGAAATCTGGTCCAGCGGGCGACTCTCCAGGCGGCATCTGTGCAGGATGATGGTTGGACTGTGAATGTTGCCCAGCACTGCCTGATGAGAAGACCCAGGAGCAGTGAGCGTCCCTGGCGCCCAGCTCTTGGCTCCTAGGGATCACGTTCTACTCAGAGAAGCCAGAGCTCATTGAGAAAGGGCCGATTCTTAGGCTAGAGCAGGGAGAAATTCACTTGAGCCTGGAGCATATTATTATTCTAGAAAGAAAGTAAAGAAACCCTCAGGGATGATGTGGGGACATGCCAACAAGATACATGGGACAGTGTAAAGGGACTCTCACTGTCCAAACCTGGGAAACACTTGGACGTCAAAGTGAGTGGGGATATTGCATCTTAACCCGTTTGATGAAATGGGAATAGATGAGTCTACCCTGGCTTCAGTCAATTAATTAATAAATATTGGGTTGGCCAAAAAGAAAGGTGGTATGGAAACCCGAACAAACTCTTTGGCCAACCCAATATTGTATGTGGTGGACATGCTTTAACGACCAGCCAGCATTTGAAATAAAAAACCCTGGATGAAGTCTAGCTGTAGTTCTGGATCATTATTCTTTTTTAAAAATAATAGTAATAATGATGTTATTTACTTATTTACCTTTGGCTGCGCGGGGTCTCTGTCGTTGCACGAGCTTTTCTCCGGCTGTGGTGTGCAGACTTCTTGTTGCGGGGGCTTCTCTTGTTGTGGAGCACGAGCTCTAGGACACACCAGCTCTAGCAGTTGCAGCTCAAGGATGCAAACTGCTTTCGAGTAGTTCTGAAGCCGCTCCCAGGCTTCAGAGCTCAAGCTCAGCAGTTGTGACACACGGCCTTAGTTGCTCTGTGTCACGTGGGATCTTCCCAGATCAGGGATCGAACCTGTGTCTTCTGTATGGGCAGCCAATTCTTTTCCCCTGAGCCACCAGAGAAGCCCCTGAGTCTTTTTTTTTTTTGAGCTTATAATATTCGAAAGTATCACTAGACCATCAAGTTTTATTTATATTTGTGTTACTATTTTGAATTCTGTTAAAATACATATACCTTAAAATTGACCACCTTGGACCATTTTGACGTGTCTGGTTCGATAGCATGAAGTCCGTTCACATTGTTGTCCAGCCGTCGCCTCCGTCCATCCCCCACCGTAATTCAATAAACGAGTAAAACCAGGTTTTCACATTGTAAACACTTTTTAAAAACGATGCCATGAGGAACCCCAGAGGGATTTTATGGGACTTGGGGAGCTGGTGGTGGGCCTGGGGTAACCGGGACATCCCGAGGGACATGCGTTGGGAGGGACCATCTCCGTGGCAGCCGGGGCCGGCGAGGTCAAAGGAAGAGGGGCCAGTACCCAGTCAGAGAAGCCCAAGCTGGAAGGCACCTGGAGCCATGAGGTGTCAGGAAAGCTGTTGTGGGTAGGATTCATCCCCTTGAGCGCCTTAGCTGCATCTTAGGGTTGGGTGTCAGCATACTGACTAAGGTTCCAGTCTCCCTCCTCCAGGAAGCCCACCGGGGCCCCCACAGCCAGCTCTTTTCTCCCCTAGGAAGCGTGCCAGGCTCACATGGCAGCTCATTCACCTCCAGGCTTCAGGCACCGCCTGTCTGTGTTACTCATCTACCTTTTCTTCCTGCTAGGTGGCTGTTTACCCGCACGTGTGCCTGTGTGTGTGTGTGTAAAATGTGTGTCCTGCCCGACTGCTCTGTGAGTGCCCTGAACGCAGCCCCACGTTGTCTTCCATTTCTTGGCCTTCTTCGTGGGGCTGGTGTGGGACGAAGGACCGTTCCTGACCGAGAAATCCGTAGGTTGCATCCAGGTGCCAGGTTGTTCCAGCGAGCAATGTAATGCTTGGTGGAGAGCAATAAGGCATGCACTGAGACGTTGCTTATTTTGGTGTCGTAGCGGAGGATTCGGTTACCGTGAGTCGGGCTGTGTTTAGCGTAACCATGTGAACAGTGTAAAACAGAGGCTATCGGAATGGAAGCCCAGACATCTGCTATGAATTCTATATATAAATACTGGCTCTGCTTACTTGACGTGGGTTAAAATGGGATTGTTGGCACTGGCTTCTCAGACTCCCGATTCCTCTGTGGTGGGGACTGCACGTTAACCATGGGTCCCAGTACCCAGGCCGGGAGTGGAAAGAGTGGCCTTTTTCTGACACTGATGGGCCAAGGGTGCTGGGAACAGCCCGAGATCCACCCTAGAAATAGGTGGGAGTGGTCTGCTCTCCATCCCCAGGCAGGGAGCTGGGGAGGACCCCTGGGACTTTGTGGGTGTCCCAAGGGCCGTGCCAAGAAGGGGTTGTGTGAATTCAGGGTCACAGAGGGGTTTGTCCTTGCCTGAAAAAGCCAATTGGGAAGCCAGGCCCAAAGACAGCTGTCACGGGGGGAATTCAGTGGACTTGGTGTGCAGCAGTGCCTCTAAAAATTATTTATTAAAAAAAAAAAAAAGGACTACCCTGGTGGTCCAGTGGTTAAGACTCTACTTCCTTGCAGGAGCACGGGTTCAATCCCTGGTCTGAGAACTAAGATCCCACATGCTGCAAAGAAAAAAAAAATTGCCACATGTGGCCAAAAAAAAATATATATATATCTATTAAGGTGAAATTCACGCAATATAAAATTAACCATTTAAAAAAAGTATATTTATTATTATTAAAAATGTATGTATTATTCCATTATTATTTTAGGCTTCGTAGAGTCTTGTGGCACGCAGGATCTTTCTTGTGGCATGGGGGGGCCTTAGTTTCCCTGCGGCAGGTGGGATCCTCCCCAACCAGGGATCAAACCCGCATGCCCTGAATAGGAAGGTAGATTCTTAACCACTGGACCAACAGGGAGGTCCCTAAAACTAACCATTTTAAAGTGAATAATTCAGCGGCATTTAGTGCATTCAAGGGCTTCCCCGGCGGCTCAGCGGTGAAGGATCTGCCTGCCATGCAGGAGAGGCGGGACATACAGGTTTGATCCCTGGGTTGGGGAAGATCCCCTGGAGGTTGGCAAGGCAACCCACTCCAGTGTTCTCGCCTGGAGAGTTCCGTGGACAGAGGAGCCTGGAGGGCCACAGTCCATGGGGTCGCAAAGAGTTGGACACGGCCGAGCGACTTGGCGTGCACACAGTGCAATTGCAAGGTCGCAGCTGCCACCGTCTAGTTCTAGAACATTCCATCACTCTCACAGGAAACCGTGGAGCCAGTAAGTGATTTGCCTCATTGCCCCCTGTCTCCCAGCCCCTGGTCACCACTAATCTACTGTCCTGTTGGTCTTTATGGAATTGCCTATTTGGGACCTTTCGCGTGACCAGAACGCTATGCTGTGTGGCCTTTCGTGTCTGTCTGCTTCTTGGAGCATGATGTTTTCAAGGCTTCTCCGTGCTGTGCCCTGGGTCCATCCTCCATACCTTTTTATGGCCAAATGATATTTCATTGTGTGGACAGAGTGCACTTGGTTTATCCACTTGTCTATGGATGGACGTTTGGGCAATTACGAGTCTTGCTTCTGTGAACATGTGTGTGCAAGTATCTTTTTAGATAATTTTACTTATTCATTTACGTTTGGCTTGGTTGCAGCACGGGCTTTCCTCTCCAGTTGTGCACGGGCTTCTCATTGTGGTGGATTCTCTTGTTGCGGAGCACGCAGGCTGTAGGGTGCACAGAGTTGCCAGCCCAGACTCTAGAGAGCAGGCTGGGTAGCTGTGGTGCACAGTCCCTCTGTGGCGTGTGGGATCTTCCCAGACCAGGGATCGAACCCGTGTCTCCTGAATGAGTAACTGGATTCTCTACCACTGACCCACCAAAGCAGCCTGAGTGTTCAAGTGTTTGTCAACATCCTCTAGCTTCAGTCTTTCGAGTACACACCTCGGAGTGGAATTGCTTGGTCACGAGGTAGCTCAGTGGGTTGAGGACTAGCTGGGAGGCTCTGCACCCTAGCAACAGGGCCCAGCGGGGCCTTTTTAAAGTAGTCACCGTTTCCTGCTGGATGAATGAGGAAACAGGCTCAGAGCGGAGATAAAACATCTGGCCCCAAGTCTCCCAGCTGGAGGTCAGGCTGAGGTTTGAACCAGGCTCCCTGAGTCTAAGTACGTTCCTTTGTAGCAGGACTGGATGGATGAAACATTTAACTACAACTATTAATTAGCACTGCCCTGACTGGTATATATATATGTATTTAAAAAAAAAATGTCCTTGGTTACTACGCCACATTGCCAGGTGGAATTTTAGTTCCCTGACCAGAGATTGAACCTGTGCCCCTTGCACTGGAAGTACAGTCTTTACCACTGGACCACCAGGGGAGTCCCTGGACAGTATTTATTGAGCGCTTAAAACGTGCTGTTGCTGGGCTGAGGCTTTGTGTGAGTCGTTCTGTTGAAGCCTCACAGTCTCTGACGCGGGGGTACAGTGATGACCCACATTTCACAGAACGTTGAGCTCAGAGAGGCCCAGGTCTCAGCCGTTCCCCTGAGCTGGCTCCAGGTCTCTCACTTGGAGAGCTTCCCTGGGCTATGTGTCCTTGTGATACATGGTCCTAAAAATATATATATACTTGCACAGAGAATGCCACAGTGACATACATGGAACCTGGGTTTAAAATAGTTAAAGACATAAGGACTTCCCTGGTGGTCCAGTGGCTAAGACTCTGCGCTCCCCAGGCAGGGGGCCCAGGTTCCATCCCTGGTCGGGGAACTCGATCTCACATGCTGCAACTAAGACCCAGCGCAGCCAAATAAATGGATACATTCAAAAGAATAATAATAATAAACCAACCAGGTAAAACATTTATCCAGTAACTCAACAGAATCGTCTTTCACTGTGCTCCGTGGCTAAGTCGTGGCCATTATCCAGTCTCTAGTTCAGTCTTGGTTCCCACCTAGCGCCTTCTCATACCTGCAGTTCAAGTACAAACCAGGGCTTATAGTTGTGTGTGTGTGTGTGTGTGTGTGTGTGTGTGTTACTTGACGTTTCTTACACGTTTTCTGATGTCACTGCAGTCACTGTCTTACTGCTTTAACAGACACAACTTTCTACTGAGAGACGTCTAGGTTCCCGACACTGGAGCTTTTGTATTTGTTTATTTTTCTTCTGATGAGGAAGACTGCAGCAAATATTGTGTCTAGAACGTTTTCCTTCCTTCAGGTGTTCCCTGGGAGACGGTCCTGCGAGGCTGATCCCTGGGGAGAGCGTTGAAACGGTTTGCGGTCCTAAGTGCCAGCAGACGAGGCACTTCCTGAAAGGGCTGCCCTGCCACTGTGGCGAGGTGGCTGCCCTGCCACCTGGCGAGGTGGCTGTGTCTGTTTTTCCACCGACCCCGAGGGGGTCCTGGTGGCCCAAGCATGGCCGGGCCGGAGGCTCGGCTCTCAGCCTATCTGCTCTCCCCTCCTCTGCCTCCTCACACTCCTTGTTTCCCCTCACTGCCCCAGAAGCTTGGGCCACTTGGTAAGAGAGCATCCTGGCGTGGCCTGGGGCAGGTCAGGGCACCCTTCTAAGAGCCGCAGTCCTCACCTGGGTCATGTGCGCCTGGGACTCGGACCTGCCGGGTCCTGGGCCTGTGGGCACGTCGCCTGGGCAGGAGGGCGCCTTCCCCAGGCCTCACCCCAGGGCCTTTGCACCAGCCATTGCCTTCCCTCTGCCTTTCTCTCTACCCCTTCAAGTCTTGGTCCAGGGGTCACTTACTCAATGAGGCCACCCTGACCATCTTACGTGAAATGGCAGCACCCACTCCAGACCCTTCACTCGGCAACTGACTTCACCTCACCTTCCATGCTGATTGTCTTTTCCCCCCATGTAAGACAAGGCACGAGGGTGGGTTCTTGGTTCGATTGTGTGTCTCTCAGACAGGCTGGCATGGGCTTTATGACACTCTCCCGCCAGCCTGCTGGCCGGCTTGGTTCCAGTCTCAGCCCAGCGCATCCCTTCCTAGGACTACCTGTCTGGACCCCAGCCCCTTGCCTGGGTGCTCTGATCCTGCCCAGGCCTCAGCCTCTCCCTCCCGTGGGGCAGGAAGGCCCTGACCCTGGAAGCCACCGACCCCGAGGGGGTCCTCGTGGCCCAAGCGTGGCTCCGTGACGAGCCGGAGCCCCTGCTACGCTTGGGGCCACATCAGTCAGGGCTTCCCCGGCCCTAGGAGGGGCCCTTGGTGGATAGGTGCTGCTGGCGGGCAGGCAGGCAGCCCCCTCACAGAGACCCCCGTTGCTGTGAATTCCCCAGCTGACCCGGAGAGTGAGTGAGTGAGTGAGTGAAAGTCGCTCAGTCATGTCCGACTCTTTGCAACCCCATGGACTGACTCTAGAGTCCATGGGATTCTCGAGGCCAGAATACTGGAGTGGGTAGCCTTTCCCTTCTTCAGGGATCTTCCCAACCCAGGGATCGAACCCAGGTCTCCCGCACTGCAGGTGGATTCTCTACCAGCTGAGCCACCAGGGAAGCAGACTTGGAATTGAGTGTGTGGTGGTCTCCAACCATCTTCGAGGCAGGAGCCGGTCCTCCTGGAAAGAGCCTGCCGGCCCCTGGCCCTCCAAAGCGGCTCCCCGCCCCAGTCTCCGTTTGGGAAAGCACGGAAAATTGGACACCCACCTCCCCCCACCCCCTAACATCGTATGGCCTTTGAAGGGTGCACCTGAACAGCCCAGCGTGTAAATGGTGGTGAAAATGTGGTCTTTCCAGTTTGGGGAGAAACAACAGAGCAACTGGGATTCTCTGTTCCCCAGGGCGGCTTCCTCCCCATCTCTCCCCAGCCCCGGCTCCCCGTCCCCCTCTGGGACTTTTGCCTCGGGGAAGGCTTTACTTACTGGGTTTCTGGCCAACCACTGGGGCTGGTGACTTGCCTCCTGGGTATTTCCCTCCAAAGGGCTTCCCCTTGGGGCTGGAAAATCTCCTGTCTGAGACTCCCTGTGTGTGGGCCGTCCACCTCTTCATGTGGATATCAGGTGAGTTTCGTCCCTTGCCTGTGGTCACCAGTGTCCACTTGAATGCCTGTGGCATCGGAGGGCTTACCTTCCCCCGAGACAGTCCCTTGCACTGTCGCCCAGAGATGCTAATTTGTCTGTTTATTTTTAGTGTTCAGAGCTTCCAGGTGGCTCTGGTGGTAAAGAACCCACCTGCCAATGCAGGAGACACGAGACACGGGTTTGAGTCCTGGGTCGGGAAAATCCCCTGGAGGAGGGCATGGCAACCCACTCCAGTATTCTTGCCTGGAGAATCCCATGGACAGAGGAGCCTGGAGGGCTACAAAGCGTCACAAAGAGTCAGCCATGACTGAAGTGACTTAACATGCGTGCATGCGTGCATTTTTAGTGTTTATTTGTTTGGCTGTGCTGCGTCTCAGTTGTGGCATGCAAAATCTTTAGTTGTGGCATGTAGGATCTAGTTCCCTGATCAGGGATTGAACCCTGGCCCTCTACATTGGGAGTGTGGAGTCTTAGCCACGGGACCACCAGAGAAGTCCTCAGACATGTTAATTTAGAGAAGAAAGTGGAGTCTGCATCCTCAAGCTGGGGCTGGGTACACCCCGTTGGAGGGAACGCCGCGAGGCCTTGGTGTGCGTGCCTGTGTGTGTATCTGACCCTGGGGAGGGGATCAGCTTATCCGGGAGCTTTGTGACCCCCAGGAGGTTAGGAACCAGCCAGCAGGTCCTACCTTGGCCGGACAAGAGGGGATGAGCCGGGACACCTTGCTGCGAGGAATCTTGGGAACCTGGGCACATCGAGCAATGCCGGCAGGGTGGGATTACCCGTCATCTGCGCTCCAGTGGCCAGGACGACCCTGGTGACGATGAATGGGCAGGTGCCCTGGGGGTCCTGTTGCCCTGAGTGTGCTGTGGGGAGTTGGTTGGCATTGGCTTTGCTGCCTCCCCCCATAGGCCTCCAGATCTAACCTTGAAGGCCCCCTTCCATTTCTGGCCTTCACGATTCTTCCTCCTCTGAATGTCTGGACCCTCCCGGATCTGGGCTGTCATCCCCTCACCCACTGTCCTCCGACTGGCCGGTGTCTGACGCTTGGAGGGCACTTGACTGCTGGCCGGGCCTCCAGTGGTGGGTGTCACTGCCTCTCTGCTCCCCGGGCCTCAGCTAATGGTGGGGTTCTGGACCCTTCTGGGCCGCCCATCGTTTTCCTTCCCTCTCAGCGTGGAAGCGACTCACCATCTTCAAGCTGGGATGCTAGGGAGTAGGAGGAGGGAGGGTGAAACGCATTTATAGAGCAGCTGCCTGTGCTGGCCCTGGGCAGGGCAGGAGCATTCTTCAGGTGGGCAGGCGAGCCCTCCTGGAGTGCAGGGTCCACCGGGCCCCTGGGCATGCTGTAGCAGCTGGGAAAATGGTAATTTCCGTTTTTAATTAAAAAGACCTTTTTATTGAGGTACCTATCATTTTTGTAAACTAAATATATGCACGCAAGCAGCATACTTGAGTATGAGTGTTCCAGAGTGTAACACCGCTGGTGTGCTGTTGAACTTCGTTCCTCTCGAAGCCTTAACTTCCCCTTCTGTAAAATGGGCCAGCTATCACCCACAACCCAGGCCTCTGTACCGAGGGCTCAGGGCACTCAGAGAGGAGCTCGCCTAGCCCCACGTGCTGTGTGTGGCTGGTAGAGAGCTGTCGGCCCGTGACGACCCACGCTCTTTATTATCTGTTCGGACCTGTTTGGGGCAGGGAGGGATGAGATTCAGGACAGATATTCTCCGTGGACCATCTCCTCCCTGCAGGATGTCAGGATGCCCAGCTCGGATGCAGTGGTAACATCCCGTTGTTTGGTTGTTGCCGTGTGTCGTAACGTGGCTATGGCGATGGTGGGAGTGGAAGAGCCCCGTGGGCGGTCCTGACCTGGAGCCCTCCGCATGGCCTCTGTCCTGCAGGGGCGGGGGGCCAGGGTGTGAGCCGGTGTGCGCCCTGGCAGTGTGGCCTTGTGATGGCGTCTGTGGGCAGGTGATAGGCATGGCAGGAAGGGCTGTTGGGGCCTGGCAAGGGTAGGGGGGACACATGGCAGCCCTCAGTGATTTTAGTAACTACAGCTGCCTTGGAAGAGCCTCTGAATGAGTGCTGGGCCCACGCAGGCAGCTTCCCGGCAGTGGCCAGGGATGGAAGGCAGGAGCCGCGGGCCTCGGACACAGGCCGGGTGGGGGCTCCGGGGTGGTCCGGGCACAGAGCCCCCTGTCCCAGGCTGTGCGGTCTGCAGCTCAGCCAGGGTCCTCACGGTTTGCTTCTGTCCCACAGCCTCGCCTCTCCTCCTGTTTGCCAACCGCCGGGATGTGCGGCTGGTGGACGCCGGCGGAGTCAAGGTGGAGTCCACCATCGTGGTCAGCGGCCTGGAGGATGCGGCCGCCGTGGACTTCCAGTTCTCCAAGGGAGCCGTGTACTGGACGGACGTGAGCGAGGAGGCCATCAAGCAGACCTACCTGAACCAGACGGGCGCCGCCGTGCAGAACGTGGTCATCTCTGGCCTGGTGTCGCCCGACGGCCTGGCCTGCGACTGGGTCGGCAAGAAGCTGTACTGGACGGACTCGGAGACCAACCGCATTGAGGTGGCCAACCTCAATGGGACGTCCCGGAAGGTCCTCTTCTGGCAGGACCTTGACCAGCCGAGGGCCATCGCCTTGGACCCCGCGCACGGGTAAACCCAGCGCCTTACCTCCCTGGGGCAGGGGGTGGTGGTTATTCAGTCGCTCAGTCATGTCTGGCTCTTTGCGACCCCATGGACTGCAGCACGCCAGGCCTCCCTGTCCATCACCATCTCCCAGAGCTTGCTCAAACTCGTGTCCATTGAGTCGGTGATGCCGTCCAGCCATCTCATCCTCTGCTGCCCCCTCTCCTCCTGCCCTCAGTCTTTCCCAGCATCAGTTTCTTTTCTTGATGGTGGAGTGGGTGGGGCTGTGATTTCCCTTTTGAATCTACTTGAGACCAAGTACCTTTTTCAGAGGAAACCGGCAGTCTTAAAATGAGTCCACCCTGCAGAATCTGTTGAAACACCCTGGAATGTTTCTTTTCTAAACTCGCTGCAACTGATGTGCTTGGCCGTGGGTCTGAGTTGTTAAACATCTCGGTGTGTGTGAGTGGGTGCGCATGTGAGTGGGTGCACGAGTGAGTGGGTGCACGAGTGAGTGGGTGCGCGTGTGAGTGGGTGTGTGGATGTGCGAGTGTTGGAGGAGGGTCCGGGCGCTCTGCCAGGCAGAGCCCACACCTTTCACCCTCTCTGTGACTGCATCAGCTGAACACGGTGGAAAAAGTGAAACTCCCCGTCTGGATGTGGAAGTTGCGGAATTGTTGCTCTGGTGTCTTCTGGAAGCTCTCTGCTCCCCCCAGCTTCGTGGTCTGGCTGAGCTCACGTGACCCCCAGAGGCTCAGGGCCCAGCCCCAGTTGCAGGTGGGGTGTTGTGAGTGGCGGGAAAACTAAGAACGAATGCAGAGTTGAAGGCTAGGCTGGAGGGATGGAGGGGAGATGGCAAGCTGCCCTCCAGGCCATGTTCGTGGCAGGCTTTCCTAGCGGGAGCTCTTGGCTCAGTCACCCACAGCCCTCTTCCCCGTCTTCCCACCGCCTGGGAAGGACACCCCTTAGCTGGGCGGCATCAAGCCTGGTGCCCGCCCACTGGCCACGCCCAGCGCACGGCTGTGTCAGCCCGCTCCTCTGCTGTCCGCTCATCAGAAACGGCTGTCGGGCATCTTTTGAACAGGAACGCAGTAGGACCCTGGTTTCTGGTCCTGATGCCCTCCGCTGCCCTGCGGGTGGTGCTGGCTGCCCTGCCTGCAGCCTGGGTGGGAGGGGCCTCTCAGCCCACCTGGGGCGGGTGGAATGAGGGCTGAGGGCGGGTGCCTGGGTAGCTCGGGGAGCATGCTGGGTGAGGGGGGTCGCTTGAGTGGCCGAATAAAGTTCTTTCCGCGGGCTTCTCGGCCTGTTGACTGAGAAAGCACACTCGACTGCTTCTTGATACCAGGGAAGAGTGGCACCTCTGGAGCTGCTGGGTTGTGTAAAAGCTGTGTGTGTGTGTGCATGCATTGCCGGAAAGCGTGTCTGAGTCACTGAGTGTGGGACTGAGGGTGTGGGTGTGTGTGTTTGTACCTATTTGGGTGTACCTCTGAGTGCACCTGTGAGCACACGTGTGTCTGTGTCAGTGTGTACACGCATTGGGGGTGGGTGCGTGAGACTTATTGCCCTGGTAGCTGACTGGCTGAGGTCAGGCCAGATAAGCCCGGTGTCCCCGCTGCCGAGGGCTGCCCCAGCATCCTGGGTCGGGGGCATGCCGGGTGGTGACTTATCTTTAGGCCCCCTCACCCCCCGAGGAGGGCTGAGCCACGCTAGCTGCCAGGGGGCCAGGCTGATCTTCCAGGAGGGTCTCTGCGTTGCCTGGGAAATGGCCCTTGCCTCAGGCCTCTCCCATCCTGCAGTGTGGCCGCAGGGGTCACAGAGGGTCACTAACTGTCTTCTGGGTCGTGGTGGCTGGGGTGGCTGAGTCCTGCTGGCTAAGAGGGGCATCCGTCA
This sequence comes from Oryx dammah, assembly GCF_014754425.2. Classification (NCBI taxonomy): domain Eukaryota; kingdom Metazoa; phylum Chordata; class Mammalia; order Artiodactyla; family Bovidae; genus Oryx; species Oryx dammah. Next base: position 44,255,013 of record NW_024070199.1, read on the forward strand.
GCATCGGGAGAGGCTGAGCGGAGCGGCCCCAAGGCCCTCACAGTGCCCTGGGGGGGCTGCGGAGAGGGTGGTGTGTCCCAGGGGAGGGGGCGGCAGGGCGAGGGCACAGGGAGGGGAGGCGGGGCCTTCCTGCTGTTGGTCAGGAGCCCGGGGCATCTCTTGGTAGCATTTGAGCAGAGACCTGAAGAGAGACGTGCAGGAGACATCTGGGGGAAGGGTTTCTGGGCAGAGGGCGCAGCTGGTGTGAGGGCCCTGGGCCTGTGGCAAGGGTGGGTATGGGGGTGGGCGGGACGGGCTTTGAGGGGAGGGTTCGCTGGTCTGACTCATGCTTAAGGGGCTCTCTCTGGCTCTTGGAAGGAGGGGAAACTTTAGGGTGGGAGCTGGGAATTCCATGAGCAGCTGATACTGTGCTCCTGGCAAGAGAAGGTGGATAGGACTGGACTAGTGGGCGGGGGATGAATGGATTAGAGGTAGTGGGCTTCAGTAGTGGGGGGGTCTGTTTTGAAGCTGGAACCATCTGGATTTAGACAAGAAGGGAGGACGGTGCAGGGCTGCTCTGTGCCTCGGCATCCCCATCTGTACAGGGTTGTGACCCTGCCCCAAGTCATGGACACCAAGAATGGTTATGGCGTCAATAAATGGTCACTGTTGTCATGTTAAAAATGCCCCTCCCACCTACCTGAAATGTAGTCTTCACATTTGTACACAGACCTCTTTTTTCTCTTCCTTGCAGCCTTTTGCCATCTTGGTTAGGAGGTGCTGGTGCTTGGTTGGGAGGTGTTTGGTGCTTGTTTGGAAGGTGCTCAGTTGGGGGTGTCTGGTGTGGTTGGAATGTGCTCAGTTGGGAGGTGCTCAGTGCTCATTTGGGAGGTGGTTGGTGCTTGGTTGAGAAGTGCTTGTTGTTCAGTTGGAAAGTGTCTGGTGTGGTTGGAAGGTCCTCAACTGGGAGGTGCTAGTGCTTGGTTGGGAAGTACTCAGGAGGTACTTGGTGCTTGGTTGGGTGATGCTTGGTGCTGAGTTGGGAGGTGCTTGGTGGTTAGTTGGGAGGTGCTTAGTGCTTAGTTGAGAGGTACTGGGTGCTTGTTTTGGATGTGCTTGGTACTCAGTTGAGAGGTATTGGTGCTTGGTTAGGAGGTGCTTGGTATTTGTTTGAGAAGTGCTTGATGCTCAGTTGGGAATAGTCTCTGTGCTCACACCCATGCTGGCATTTCCTGTAGCAATCACAGGAGTTGGTCCATCTCTGGCTCTGGCTTGTCTTATTTGAAATCTTTTCTGATCTCGCCTTTGAATTCTCTCCTCAGATCCTCCTGGGATCATACCCCTGCCCCTGGGGGCAGAGTTGACTTTGGTGTTGACACCTTGGGCAGGATTTCTGAGGCCCCAGTCTTTCCCCCTGAGCTTCTCCTTCCCTGGTAACGTGTCCGATGTGTGATGCAGCGAAAATGATGCTGCAGAGAGTCAGCCTCACCAGGGTGAGAACACTGCACCGGGAACCTAGGCTGGCTGTCTAGGGTGTGGTTAAGGCCAGCAGTGCCTGCTTTGTCTTCTTAAGTGCCGCTGCCCAGCAGGGGAGGACGCTAGGCTGGTGCGGAGGGACCATGGGCAGCACCCCAACCTCGCTGAACACTGGCCTGGTGATGGCCGTTGGTGTGAGCTTGAGCTGAGTCCTGGGACAGTGGGTTTCGTTCTGTGCTCTGGCCACAGACGTGAGGCTGCAGGGGCATCACCACCGCCTCCCCAGCCCCGTGGGAGGCTCTCTCATCTCCCTGTGTCTTCTTGTGATGTCCTCTTTCTGCCTCACAACTGGGCTCCCTCCTCTGATGAAGGGATACAGCCCCAGATGTCATTAGGAGGGTCCTCAGTCCTAACGTCCACGCCAGGGTGTGTGTGACCAAGAGCCCCACAGGCAGAATTGCCCACAGACCCCGGGGATTGGACTTGGGCCGTTTCAGCAGTGGCACAGTGCAGTGCCCAGGCCAGGCACCTCTGCTGCGAGCATGAGGTGCCCCGGTGGGGGGCAGAGCGGCCCCTCTGGCCCTGAGGCTCTGGGGCTGAGAGGACATCAACCCCGCATGGGGGCGGGCGATGGGGCGCATGCCTCTACCAGCCCACGAGGGGCTGCGGTGGCTCCTGGGTCTCCAGCTGAAGCCAGGCTGAAACCCAACCCCCTCTTTAAAATGCAAAATGGCCCTTCCCTAAAATAAGACCCAACCACAACCGCACCAGCCGCTGCCCTCTGCGCCGAGCCTCGGCTGCAGTGCTCTGCCTCGGAAGTTGCTGCTCTTCCGTGGAGCTTGGCGGGGCCTCTGGCAGCGTCCAGGCCCTGCACGAGCACGTCCGCACCGGCCCAGCTCTGAGAGCGGGGTGGCCCGCGAGTTCCCCATTTAAGGAAACCAGCCGGCCTCTGTTATGAAACCGGGGGAAGGAATTTGAATTATGCTCCTCGCGGAGGTCCTGAGCCTGCACTTTTTCCGGCCTTTCCCGCTGGCCTCCGAGGAGCCTTTGGGGAGGGCACGAGTGGAGGGCGCCGAGATTTATTCTCCTGATAACTTCTGGGCAGCTGGGGGGCCCGGAGGCTGGGCTCGTTCCAGGCTGCTGGGGGTGGGAAACAGGTCTGCGGGAGCCTTTGCAGCTGGCCGAGGGCACCTGTGAGCCTCAGGGGCCGGGAGGGGTTCACCACCGCCCCAGGATGGCAGAGGGGCATGTGTCCCAAGGTGGACAGGCCTTGGCCCCAATGAGAAAACCACGCTGTGCTCCTGGAGCCTGTGACCAGCGCAGCGCACCCTTTCAGAGCCTCAGTTTTCTCACTTGTCCCACTGGAATAGTAATTCCTGCTCTCCCTGCATTTTGAATTGTGGTGCTGGAAAAGACTCTTGAGAGTCCCTTTGGACTACAAGGAGATCAAACCAGTCCATCCTAAAGGAAATCAACCCTGAATATTCATTGGAAGGACTGATGCTGAAGCTGAAGCTCCGATACTTTGACCACCTGATGTGAAGAGGTGACTCTTTTAGAAACGACCCTGCCCTGATGCTGAGAAAGACTGAGGGCAGGAGGCGAAGGGGTGACAGAGGATGAGATGGTTGGATGGCATCACTGACTCAGTGGACAGGAGTTTGACAAACTCAGGGAGATGGTGAAGTGCTGCAGTCCACGGGGTCGCAAAGAGTTGGACACAACTGAGCGAGGGAACAACCGCATTGCTTCTCGCTGGATTCACAGGAGCGTGCATAAGAGGCTTTTTGGAGAGGCTCTCTGAGTTCTCTGTCCCCATGGGGCTGGAGAACAGGGGAGCTTGTGACAGCAGCGGGGTACGGCAGGCCCCTCGCTGCACGTGAAGCCCCCGCAAGCTCGTTCTCTTCATCTGTTACAACCCAGCAGCACCAGCTCTGACATGACACCCCCCCCCAAGGTCGCTTGACCTCACAGATGGGGTTGGTCCTTGGAGCTCGGTCTCGGGGGGAATGGCAGCCGTGTGCATGCCGTTTTCTCTCTCCCACTGGACAGAGACCCCCAAAGGGCAAGTCTGGACCTGTTCTCCCCCACGCCCCTGCCGGCTTGGCTGGTCCCTGGTGGACGGCAGCGCAGGGTTTGTGATGAGGTTTTACTTCTGAAGATGTGGAGGTGAGAGCTGGGGGATAGGGGAGGAGCTTGATTGGTAATAGAGGCAGCTGAAAGGGAAGCCCATGGTCCACGGAACTAGGATGCCCGTGAAGTCACCTGGTATCACTCCTGGTGTCCCACAGCCCGTCTGCTCCCTGTCTGGGCTTGAGCTCCCTCCCTGGCTGGGCCTCCCCACAACAGGACAGGAGCCACCCCTTCCAGGCTGATGCCTGTTTGCCCAGCGTAAACCAATCATTTGTCTCTAAAGCAGCCGCTAAGGCCGAGGGTGGTGGGGTTTGCTGATTGCTCAAGACTCTTCTGTGCTGCCCCAGAAGCAGGTATCACACCAGCTGAAGAGTCTCATGGGCCTCAAGTGGGAGGGGGCCTTTCGAGGGGAATCCAGGCCCTGTCCCCCCTCCACTCTGGAGAGACACTGATGGACAGAGAAGAACGGGTCTGCCCCTTTGTGGCCTGCGACTCCCCCAGGGCCGAAGGGGCCGGGAACCCAGGAGATGCGTGCCCTCCAGGCCGGTGTGGGTCCCCTGTGCTCTCCCCTGAAGGGCTGCATGGAGCGGGCGTCCCGCTAGGACAGCTGGGCCCTGGTGGGGTTTGAACCCATCACCCGAGGTGCATGCATATTATCCCCGCGGCTCTCATGGTGGGACATCAAATAAGGAAGCCTCTATAGAGGCGGTGGGTTCTGGCTGGAGACCCTGAGATCATGGTTAAGCAGAGCAGAATCACCCATAGCCCACCTAGGAATAACTGAGATGTTTATAATTTATTTATTTTGGCCACACCAAAATAAATAGGACACGTGGGATCTTAGCCCCCTGCGATGGAAGTGCGGAGTCTTAACCACTGGACCGCCTGGGAAGTCCCAGCAGACTTTATTTTTTTTAAAACAGTTTTAGGTTCACAGAAAAAATGAGGGGAGGATTATACAGAGAGTTCCCACATATCCATGACCATTTAATGGCTTTTGACAGAGATTTAATGTCACATATCCACCATTGTATTATCCTGTGATGGTGGGTGGTTTAGTCCTTCACTAATTTCCTGTCCAACTCTTGCAACCCCATAGACTGTAGCCCGCCAGGCTCCTCTGTCCACAGGATTTTCCAGGCAAGAACACTAGAGCCGGTTGCCGTTTCCTTCTCCAGGGGATCTTTCCAACCCAGGGAGGGAGCTCGGGCCTCCTGCACTGCAGGCAGATTCTTTATCGCCTGAGCTACCAGGGAAAGTCCCGTATTATCCTGTAGAATCATTTTACTGCCCTTTGTGTTCCATTCATTCGTCCCTCCTGAGCCCCCAGCAGCCCCTGCTCTTTTTACCATCTCCGTAGTTTTGTCTTCAACAGAGCGTCCTATGCGGGAACCAGAGTATGCAGCTGTTTCACGCTGGCCTCTTTCACTTACTAATATGCATTGTGTGGCTCCGTGTCTTTTCACGGCTTAATAGCTCACTTCTCTTTAGCGCACAGTAATATTCCAGTATACATGTTTTAGCTGCCTTTTAGAACTTCCTTTACAGCATTTTTGTAGGAGGAAAAAATCAGAAGCAACTGCAAATGTTCAGTGTGGAATCACTTAAATAACTTACAGAGCCTGGTGGGTTATAGTCCAGTCAGTCAGTTCAGTCACTCAGTCGTGTCCGGCTCTTTTTGACCCCATGGACTGTAGCACGCCAGGCCTCCCTGTCCATCACCAACTCCTGGAGTTTACTCAAACTCATGTTCATTGAGTAGGCGATGCCATCCAACCATCTCATCATCTGTCGTTCCCTTCTCCCTTGCCTTCAATCTTTCCCAGCATCAGGGTCTTTTCAAATGAGTCAGTTCTTCGCATCAGGTGGCCAAAGTATTGGAGCTTCAGCTTCAGCATCAGTCCTTCCAATGAATATTCAGGACTGATCTCCTTTAGGATGGACTGGTTGAATCTCCTTGCAATCCAAGGGACTCTCAAGAGTCTTCAGCACCATAGTTCAAAAGCATCAATTCTTCGGCGCTCAGCTTTCTTTGTAGTCCAACTCTCACATCCATACATGACTACTGGAAAAACCAAAGCTGTGACTAGACTGACCTTTGTTGGCAAAGTAATGTCTCTGCTTTTGAATATGCTGTCTAGGTTGGTCATAACTTTCCTTCCAAGGAGCAAGTGTCTTTCATTTCATGGCTGCAATCACCATCTGCAGTGATTTCGGAGCCCCCCAAAATAAAGTCTGTCACTGTTTCCATTGTTTCCCCATCTATTTCCCATGAAGTGATGGGACCAGATGCCATGATCTTCGTTTTCTGAATGTTGAGCTTTAAGCCAACTTTTTCAGTCTCCTCTTTCACTTTCATCAAGAGGCTCTTTAGTTCTTCTTCGCTTTCTGCTATAAGTGTGGTGTCATCTGCATATCTGAGGTTATTGATATTTCTCCCGGCAGTCTTGATTATAGTCCACAGGGTTGCAAAAGAGTCAAATGTGACTTAGCAACCAAAGAACAAGAAAATTCCCATTAAAAGAACAAGAAAGATTCCTATTAGTAAGAAGAAGACAACACTCAGAAGATACTGCTAAATGAGAACAAGTGGAAACAAGGATATTTAATTATCCAACTTTGATTAATAAATAATATATTAGTGGGGATTCCACACTTCCATCGCCAAAGGTGTGGGTTCAACCCCTAGTTGGGGAACTAAGAACCCACAAGCTTCCTGGACAAAAAAAATATACGCATCACTAACTGCTTAGAAAGCAAATCAGAAGTAGTGATAGCCCACAGCCTAAACACTGGATGAGGTTTCTGGGCAGATTCATTGTCTCAGTTTCATATGCTTGCATTCATGTAGACAGGAAACAAAAATCACAAGCAAGCGTTTCTGTCCTCGTTAGGTACATGTACTGGACAGACTGGGGGGAGACACCTCGGATCGAGCGGGCAGGGATGGATGGCAGCACCCGGAAGATCATTGTGGACTCTGACATTTACTGGCCCAACGGGCTGACCATCGACCTGGAGGAGCAGAAGCTGTACTGGGCCGACGCCAAGCTCAGCTTCATCCACCGCGCCAACCTGGACGGCTCCTTCCGGTAAGTCCCAGCTCTGGGCCCTCCCCTTACCCTCCAGCCCGCCAGTCCCCGCTGGGCGTTGGTTGATCCTTCTCAACTCAGGCCCGTGGTCTTGCACCTGAAACCCTGGGGGCCTCAGGCATGCAGGCCTCCTCAGAACAGAGATCAGTAATGGTGCTCACACCATATCTGACGTCCTACCCAAGCAGGGTCTGGGGAGGCACCTGTATCTATTTTATGGCAAAATGTAGATGGTTCATTCTAAGCGGGATGGAAAAGGCTATAAAGAGCCCCTAGTCTTCATCCAGGTTTGGCCACCAAAGTGTTTTAAAATTTCAGAGTTTTTTGGGTTTCAGTATTGCAGATAAGCAATTGTGGACTCAGGCCCAGGAGTTGCTGGGGTTGTGATGACTTCTCTGCACACCTTCCTCCCCCCAGCACTGAGCTTCTGGAGGCAGAAGTGTGGCCAGAATTGTGTTCACTGCATTCCTGTCTGGCTAGAGGGCCTTACGCATAGTAGGTGCTCAGTAAAATAGGCTGAATGAATGAAAAGGGTGTTGTCTTTGTTGGCAATTGCTGTTAGGGCTTGCTGGTCACCTGGTCAGCTTAACAGCTTCCCTGCTTCATGACATTTTACATGTAGGAACCCCACCCCACCCCCACCCTGCCCTCCTGCCTGCCCTTACCAGTCAAGGGTAGTTTATTCATTGACTTCCTGCCTGCTGGCTCTGTGCCAAGTCTTGGGGCTTCTCCCGCTTGAACAGACCCTGAACCTACACTGGCCAGGCTCCTGGGCCAGGCGGGCAGGGTGTGGATGCTCAGGGTTGTGATGACGCCTCATGGGAAGATGCAGTGGCTGGACCTCGGCAGACACAGGCAGACACCAGCTGGAGCAGACGTGCAGAGGTGGCAGCCTTGCCACGTTTTATCCAGGCTGTGTGCCGTGGTAATCTGCTGCCATGTAACAAAGTACCTGATTCTGGTGGCCTGAAACAGCGAACAGACTTCTGTGGGCATCTGAATTTAGGAGGGGTTTAGCTGGGGGGTTCTGGCTCTGAGTGTATTCCGAGGTTATAGCCAAGCTCCCGACTGGAGCTTCAGTCACTGAGGGCGGGACTGTGGCTGGAAGACCCACCTCTAAGGTCACTCTCCTGACTGTCGGCAGGAAGCCTCAGTGCGTTTCAGGCTTCTTAGAGCTGAGCCTGTGCCCCAGCTGATCTGAAACGTTTCCTCCCATTGTCCTTGGATCACAGCCTGGCCTGGGGCCTGGTTTGAGATTTGGTGGCCTGGGGAACCAAGGTCCTTGGATTGCTGAGTGATCCAGGCAGTTGTGAAGGGTGAGCTTTAGAGTCTACAGAGGCTGCAGGTGGGAGTGCCCTGCTCAAGGGGTTGTGATGAGGGGCAGTGAGGATGATGGTGGCATTTAAAATCTGGCGGTGGTGGTGGTAGTGATGATGACGATGGTGTTGATGAAGGTGATGATGGTGGCGAGGATATGGTGGCCACGTGATGATGTGACGGCTGGCCCTCGTATAACACTGGGGTTTTCCTGGACATCCGTCAGTTCATTTCGCCCTCATACCAATCCTGTGAAGTGTTTGCCATCTAGTATGCCGGTGCTCGGTCATGTCTGACTCTGCGACCCCACGGACTGTAGCCCACCAGCCTCCTCTGTCCATGGGATTCTCCAGGCAAGAACACTGGAGTGGCTTCCCATTTCCTCCTCCAGGGGATCTTCCCAACCCAGGGTTCGAACTCATGTCTCTTGTGTCTCCTGCATTGACAGGCAGGTTTTTTTATTTTTTATTTGTTTACCACTGGCGCTACCTGGGAAGCCCTGTGTCTGCAGTTATGATCCGCTATTATGACGGTGTACAGAGAGGGACGTGAACTCGCCCAAGGCCACACAGCTAGTCAGAGCCAAGGCTGGAAGTGAGGCACTGTGACCCCAGGGCCCGCTTCCAGCCCCTCTTCTACCTACCTGATTCTTCTGGCTCTGCAGATGGTCAGTGCTGTTTATGGATGCGGCCAGGGCTGTTCAGGTGGCACATGACCTCCTGGTAAAGAGGGTGAGCCCTGGAGCAGACGGGCCTGCCAGGCCTCTCTCTTGCTCATGACCGTGGCTGGGTTGCTTCACTGCTCTGAGCCTTGGGGCCTGGGATGGGCGTTGGGGATTGTAATGGTGCTTCCCAGAGGTATTCACAGGGTCTGGGTTTATTATGGATGGTTTCTGGACACAGTAAGCCCTCAGTGAAGGCAGAGCGGGCAGAGGGGGCGTGGGTGGAGTTGGATCTAGGGGCCCAGGGCATCCTGAAAGGAGCAGGGAGGGTGGGTGAAGTGAGCTGAGTCTGGCACTGGCTTCGTGGGGGCCCTCCAGCTGAGGCAGGGCTCAGGGAGGAGAAACAGCCCTGAGAAGTGACGGGCGTCTGGCTTCTCAGTGACATCATGGAAAGCAGTTCCATGGTCCCTCGGGGTGTGGACATTGAGTTAGCGTAGGATCCAGCGATTCTGCTCCTAGGCTTATGTTGCTGCTGAGTGTGCTCAGCCATATCCGGTTCTTTGAGACTCAATGGACTGTAGCCTGCCAGGCTCCTCTGTCTGTGGGATGTCCCAGGCAAGAATACTGGAGCCAGTTGCTATTTCCTGCTCCCGGGGAACTTCCTGACCCGGGATCGAACCCACATCTCCCGTGTCTCCTGCATTGGCAGGCGCCTTCTGTACCACTGAGCCACCTGGGAGGCCCTGCCAGGTTTATACCTGCAAAGAATTGAAAATCAGTATTGAAATAAATGTGTGTACATGAATATCCATAGCAGGACCATCCACAATAGCCGAAAGGTGGAGACAACTCAGATGCCCACCAACAGATGAATGCTAGATGGATACATGAGGTGTGTCACATCTGTGCAATGGAGTATTGCTCACCCACAACAAGAGTGAACAGAGAAATGACACGCCACGGATGGCTTGAAAACCTGCTGCTCCTGAGGGAGACTGGACACCAAAGCCCACATATTGTGTGACTCCATTTATTCAGAAAGTCCAGAGCAGGCCAGTCCTTAGGGACAGAAGGCAGACTGGTGTCAGCAGGCGCTGTGGGGGCAGGAGAGTTGAGGAGATGAGGATTAATTGCTTGGTGTGTTTGGGGTTTTCCTATGGGGATGGGAGTGTTTGGGAAGTAGCTGGAGGTGGTGGTTGCCCAACATTGTGAATGTGCTACGTGGCCCTGAATTATTCACTTTGAAATGGTTAGTTTGTGTTATGTGAATTTCACCTCAAGACATTTTTTTTTGTTTGTTCGGTTTTGGTTTTTATTGAGATATAATTAGCATATACAATTATGTTCATTTTGGGTGTATTACACTGTGATTTGTTACACATGTATGTTGCAAAATGATGACTGTAATAAGTTTGGTTGTTTAGTTAACATCTATCCTTATCACATAGTTACATTTTTTCCCCCTTGTACATATATATTGCAAAATGATGACCCTAATAAGTTTAGTTAATGACTATCCCTATCAGTCAGTTCAGTTCAGTCGCTCAGTCCTGTCTGACTCTTTGCGACCCCATGGACTGCAGCATGCCAGGCCTCCCTGTCCATCACCAACTCCCGGAGTTTACTCAAACTCATGTCCATTGAGTAGGTGATTCCATCCAACCATCTCATCCTCTGTCGTCCCCTTCTCCTCCTGCCTTCAATCTTTCCCAGCATCAGGGTCTTTTCAAATGAGTCAGCTCTTTGCATTAGGTGGCCGAAGTACTGGAGTTTCAGCTTCATCATCAGTCCTTCCAGTGAACACCCAGGACTGATCTCCTTTAGGATGGACTGGTTGGATCTCCTTGCAGTCCAAGGGACTCTCAAGAGTCTTCTCCAACACCACAGTTCAAAAGCCTCAATTCTTCGGCGCTCAGCTTTATAGTCCAGCTCTTACATCTATTCATGACTACTAGAAAAACCATAGCCTTGACTAGAAGGACCTTTGCTGGCAAAGTAATGTCTCTGCTTTTGAATATGCTGTCTAGGTTGGTCATAACTTTTCTTCCAAGGAGTGTCTTTTAATTTCATGGCTGCAATCACCATCTGCAGTGATTTTGGAGCCCCCAAACATAAAGTCAGCCACTCTTTCCACTGTTTCCCCATTTATTTGCCATGAAGTGATGGGACCAGATGCCGTGATCTTAGTTTTCTGAATGTTGAGCTTTAAGCCAAGTTTTTCAGTCTCCTCTTTCACTTTCATCAAGAGGCTTTTTAGTTCCTCTTGACTTTCTGCCATAAGGGTGGTGTCATCTGCATATCTGAGGTTATTGATATTTCTCCTGGCAATCTTGGTTCCAGCTTGTGCTTCATCCAGTCCAGCGTTTCTCATGATGTACTCTGCATATAAGTTAAATAAGCAGGGTGACAATGTACCGCCTTGATGTATTCCTTTTCCTATTTGGAAGCAGTCTGTTGTTCCATGTCCAGTTCTATCCCTATACATAGTTACAGTTTTTTCCCTTGTGATGAGAACTTACAAGATCTGCTCTCTTGGCAACTTTTAAATACAATACGATATTGTTAACTGTACATTGTTATGTATTGTTAATGTACCTGCTGTACATTACACCCCCAGGACTGACTTACCTTAAATCTGGAAATTGGTGTGTTTTGATCTCTTCCACTATTTCACCCACTGCCCCGCCTCTGGCAACCGCTAGTCTATTCTCTGAATCTACGAGGTTGGGCTTTTAATATTTTTTATGGAGTTATAATTAGCATACAATATTACTGTATTCGTTTCAGGTGTGAAACATCGTGATTCAATTATGAAATGATCACAGCAAGAACAGTTAACCATCCATCCCCAAGCAGACTCATCATGGTATTATTGACCATAGTCCTTAAGTATACATTGCATAAATCCCCATGACTGATTTATCTTGTAGCTGGAAGTTTGTACCTCTGATCTCCTCCGTCTATCTCGTCTGTTTCCCCACCCCCTCCCCTCTGGCAACCACCTGTTTGTTCTCTGTATCTGTGAGTCTGTTTCCCTTTTGTTTTCTGGAATTCACGTGTCAAGAAAATCATATGGTATTTGCTTTTCTGTCTCCGACCCTTTTTCACTTGGCATAATACTCCAGGTCCGTTCATGGTGCCACAAATGACAAGATTTCATTATTTTTATGGCTGAATAGTATTCTGGATTTTATTCACACACACACCCCATCTTTTCTTTATTCAGTCAGTTCATCTGTTTATGGACAGAGGTTGCTTCCATACATTGGCCATTGTAATCACAGTTGCAATGAACACAGGGATACTTAGATCATTTCAAGTTTGCGTTTTCATTTTCTTAGGGAACTTATTCAGATATGGAATTGCTGGATTGTGCGGTAGTTTTATTTTGAGTTTTTTTGAGGAAGCTCCATACTATTTCCCATACTGGCTGTACCAATTTACATCGCCACCAACAACGCACGAGGGTTTCTCTTCTCTACAAACCTGCCAACCTTGTTGTGTCTTGTCTTTTTGGTGATAACTATTCTCTGCTTCCTCTTCGATTTTTTGGAATAATTGGAGAGGGATAGGTACTAACTCTTCTTTAAATATTTGGTAGAATTCACCTGTGAAACCGTCTGGATCTGGACTTTTGTTTGGGGGCTGTTTATTGATTACTGGCTCAATGTTGTTACTAGTTCTTGGTCTGCTCAGATTTTCTGTTTCTTCATGATTCACTCTTGGAAGATTGTATGCTTCTCGGAATTTATCTATTTTCTCTAGGTTGTCTGATTTGTTAGTATAGTGTTCTCTTATGAGGCTTCCCTAGTGGTTCAGTAGTAAAGAATCCACCGGCAATGCAGGATTTGATCCCTGGGTCGGGAGGATCCCCTGGAGAAGAGAATGGCAACCCACTCCAGTATTCTTGCCTGGGAAATCCCATGGACAGAGGAACTTGGCAGACTACCATCCATGGGATGGTAAAAGAGTCGGGCACGGCTTAGTGAGTGAACACATTCTCTAACGATCCTTTGTATTCAATCAATTTTTTTAAAAAGTGACAGCAAAGAAGCAGGGAAAGGATTTCCCTGGTGATCCAGTGGTTAGAACTGCGCACTTCACTGCAGGGAGCTCGGGTTCGATCCCTGGCTGGGGAAACAGATCCAATGTGCCGCGTGGCACGGCCGAAAAGAACAGCCAAAAAACAGGGAAGAGGCAATCGGGTCAGATTGCCACTGAGCACGAGGGTGTGGTCTTCCGCCAGTGGCGCCTCTCGAGCATTTCTCTCCTGGGTGCTGCGCTGGGGGCTGAGCACGTGCTGGTGGCCACCCACCCACAGCTCCTGCCTCCTACCCTACAGTGGGCGAGAGCCATCAAGCCAGGTAATTGCATGCTACCAGCTGTGTAGATTATGGTTCTATTACCAGCATCCATAGTCTCATGGAAGCACAAGCTCTTATTTGCTGGGTGTTATAAATACACAGAACTCTTCTTCCCTGTCCCTGTAGGTACTTCGTCGCTATGTTGTGTCTGACTTTTTGCGACCCCATGGGCTCCTCGGTCCATGGGATTTCCCAGGCAAGAATATTGGAGTGGGTTGCCATTCCCTTCTCCAGGGGATCTTCCTGAACCAGGGATGGAACCCACATCTCCTGTGTCTGATGCATTGGCAGGCGGATTCTTTATCACTGAGCCACCTGGGATGCCCTGATGCCCAGAAGAGACTACCTTTTTTTTTATTTTCAGATTGATGCAAGTTTAAGTTGCTTTGGTAAATAAATTATTGGTTTCAGAGGAAAGGGCAAGTTACTTTTGTTCTGGTTTGTATTAAGCTGTTAGAGCATCAGGCAGGACACATGCTTGTCATCAGTGTGTTGCCACCAGGTGTGGCTTCTTGCTTGCCACTTCCCTTCCATGTTTCTTCCTTGTCGGGTATTTTGCCGGCATCCCCTATTCTAGAAGCAGGTTGGATGGGGAGCAGTTACGTGTGCAAGGGCGCCCATGTCATTGTCGGGGTGGTGGGAGGTTGGCTGGGTCTGGAAGGTGCAACCTGATGGAGGGTTCCTGGGATGCTGGGATCTCAGGCTGCTCCATCACTGCTCCATGATCCGGTGTGATGTCGATGGGTCACCAGTGATGATGGAAGGCTTACAAGAAGGGCAACGCAGTGGGGACCCCCCCTGATGGCTTCTCTACCCGCCCCTGCAGGCAGAAGGTCGTGGAGGGCAGTCTGACGCACCCCTTTGCCCTGACGCTCTCTGGAGACACTCTGTACTGGACAGACTGGCAGACCCGCTCCATCCACGCCTGTAACAAGAGGACTGGAGACAAGAGGAAGGAGATCCTTAGCGCTCTCTACTCGCCCATGGATATTCAAGTGCTCAGCCCGGAGCGGCAGCCTTATTGTAAGTCAGGGGCCAGGCCGGGGCTGAGTGTGGGAGGGTGGTGTCTTCACTTGGGGAGGGGGCAGGCTGGGAGAGGTCCCTCTGCAGAGCTGGCGTGGGGGCTGCTTTGGGCAGGGCTGTCCTTGGGGGTGGCAAAAGGATTCCCAAGGAAGGTTGCCCTGTTTTTCAAGGCCCGGTGGAGGTTACATACTTACTCATGGAAAATCTGCTCCAGGTCTGAGTTCTCAGCCTGGGCTCCCCATGGGGTCATGGAGGGATCTCTGATGGTGAAAAGCCTCTGTGACAGGCAGCCAGCAGGGCCAGGGACTTGGGTTCACCCACTCCCTCAAGGACCATCACCTGCCCTTATGGGGACCTCCACCAGGTCCCATGGGGACCACAGAGGGTGAGGGGTGGATTCTGGCCTTGATGCTGTTGAAGGTTCCAACTTTGAATTTAAGTGGGGTCCCGGGATGGGGCTCTCTGGACTTGTCTTCTGGGGAGAGCTCCGTGATCCTTAAATGCAAGCTGGATTCAATCCTTGGGTTGGGAAGATTCCCCCGGAGAAGAGAATGGCAATCCATTCCACTGTTCTTGCCTGGAGAAAGTCGGACGGACACAGCTGAGCGACTGACACTTTCAGCACTTGGTGTTTCATGGGTCCCGCCCCATCCTGTCCTGGGCAGAGTGAGATGCCGGGAGTGTCAGTTCAGTTGCCTGATGGTTGTGCCAGGGAGAGCGAAAAGTCTCGTCATCAGCATCGAGAGGCTCAGCCCTGTGTGGCCACCGAGCACCTGTGCAGAGCCCATGAGGTCCAAGCACGTGACAGATAAAACAGGCCTCCGCTCCAGGAACCCCCGACTCAGGGCAGCACCACTGCCGGGGGGCAGGTCCTGGGATCCTGCCAGCGAGGGCTGGGGGTGACCTCCACGGGGGACGTGGCCTTGGAGGGGCCCTGATGTAGACGAGTTTCTCGTTGTAGGAAATTGAGAGCAGGAGGAGGAGGGGCGGGGAGGATGCCCACATCGGGCGAGGCGGGAGTGTGGGTCGAGGGTCAGTTCCGGAACCGTGTCCCCTCGCCCCGTTTCCCGCAGACCACACGCGGTGTGAGGAGGACAACGGCGGCTGCTCCCATCTGTGCCTGCTGTCCCCGCGGGAGCCCTTCTACGCCTGCGCCTGCCCCACGGGCGTGCAGCTTCAGGACGACGGCCAGACGTGCAAGGCAGGTGAGCCGCGGAGGGGCGGCCACCGGCCTGGGTGCCCACCGTCTGCTTTCCTTGGGGAGGGGCTCACACGGTCTGGGCTCCAAGCCGCCGGGATTGGGTTAGATCTGGGCTCTGCTGCCCGACGGGGGCTCTGCTGCCCGACGGGCACCCTGGGGTTCCCGTCTGTAAGAGGAGGTCGTGCCGGATGGGCTGAGACCCTGAGTGCCGCGCACCCTGCCTGCTTGTGTGATCACACCCTAAAAGCCGGCCGTTGTCAACTGTTAGGGTAAGGAGGGCGGTGTGCCGGGAACTGGGAGGCAGGAGGCAGCGGCAGACATGTCGGCCTCTCCTCCCGCCGAGGGCTCCCCACTGTGTGGCACCGTGGGCCCTCCCGAAAGCTCCTGTCTTTGCTCTTCTACTTTTTTCATAAGCGTTCCTGTGGAACTTATAATTCATTTAAAAAACATTTTATTTTTTATTTCTTTTTTTTTTTTGGCTACACTGTGGCAGTGTGGGATCTTGGGTCCCTGACCAAGGGTGGAAACTGTGCCCCCTGCTGTGGAAGCAGAGTCTTAACCCCTGGACCTCAGGGAAATCTATAGCTCGTTTTGACCCTTGCATCCCATCCCCATGGACTCTTCCTGCCATAATCACCCCCTTCCTTCCCACCCCCTGGAAACGCAGGTCGTGAACACATCCGCAATGGGAGTTAGCTTCCGGATGCATGAAGTTTACCTGATTTCCCGCCCCCCCACCCCCCGCACAAGTGATATTCTTTGCTTTTAACATTTTTCCGCCTCTTTATTCTCCCCCTTGCTTGTCGCTCGCTTGCTGCTTCAAGCACTCGTGCTGTGATTATTTGTAACGAAGTGTTACCCATCTTGGGGCGCTGCCTGGGGGCCTTTACTGCCAGGTGTGGGGTTCAGGGTGTGCTCTTCTGGAAATGATATGTGTCTAGAATACAGCTTGTCCCTGGGGACGTCCAGGGCCCAGCACAGTCAGGCAGCACCAGGGTGAACTCGGGCCAGACCAGCAAGGGGGGTGGTGAGAGGTGACTGGAAGCAGCCACCCCTGGGCCAGCCCCACTTGAGGGAGAGAAAGGGAAGGCGAGGGCTTCCCTGGTGGGCTGTGGGCAGAAGGGAGGAGCAGTAGTAGAACTTAGTCCTGGATTTAAAACAAAAGTTCATGATGGCAAATCTGAAAAACATGGCATCCGCTAGGTTCCATGTACCCCCAGGTCGTTCCCACGCGCCTGCTGCGTGCTAAGGTTAAAGCAGCTAGCGAGCTGGCAGGCCTGTTTCCCTGCCACTCACAGAGCACACGGGCCAGTTGGGTCAGGTTGACGGGGCACACACGCGAATAAAAGTTGTCAACAGATTTGGATCAGAGTAATGCAAGATGCACGAAAGGGGCTGCAACAGAGAATATAGTTAAGTCTCCTAATCTGAATGAGTTCCCTTCTGGGAGTGCGTTGGTAAGTCCACTTTGTTGGTAAGTCTAACAGAATTAGCCAAGGTAACCCAGCTAACACAATCGGGTATATAGTACCGTACTCTAAGAGGCTTATAACACTTTTCATGCAAATAATACATAAGAAGCAAACAAACACGAAAATTAAAACATTTCTTATCTTACAGTAGAGTACCTTGAAAAGTACAGTAGTACAGTACAGCAGCAAAAAGGGCAAAAAGGAGCTGGCATCGAGTGAACAGGCCAGGAGACTACTGACTGGGGGAGGGAGAGGAGGTGGGAGATGGCAGAGCTGAAGGGTGGTCAATCAGCGATAGGAGACGGAGGGCGAGCTGCAGTGTCGTCACACCTGGCGTGGGTGGCACAGGTTCTGATCCCCCGCCGGAACCAGAGGCACATCTGCATCTTTAAAGTTCGCAACTTGACGGCTTGTGTGTAGGGGGCTTACTGAAATGCACAGGGGGGTGGGTCGGGGGGACTGACTGCCTGAGGTGGATGGCCAGAGAAGGTCCACCCCAGGAGGCACCGTTTAAGCTGAGACTTGGGGATTAGCAGGGAGGAGGGAGATGGAACAGAGAGAAGGAACAGCCTGTGTGGCTGCCCTGGGGCAGGAGCCAAGTTGGTGTCAGGACCGACCTCACAGGTGTCTGATCTGTGC
Organism: Oryx dammah; assembly: GCF_014754425.2. Classification (NCBI taxonomy): domain Eukaryota; kingdom Metazoa; phylum Chordata; class Mammalia; order Artiodactyla; family Bovidae; genus Oryx; species Oryx dammah. Next base: position 44,272,370 of record NW_024070199.1, read on the forward strand.
AGGCACACGGAGCCCCAAGTTCAGAAGAGCCCCATTTTGTGCTCTGTTGTCGACTTGAAAGGACCCTGCATTTCCACTCTGCAGTGGTCCCTGCAAATTATGGAGCCATTTCTGCTTTGTGTATTGCAGAAACTAAAGGGAAATCTGGAAATAGTGGAGATATTTTGGTGTATCTTTCTCTGCTCTTTTGCCATATGTGTCTGTACACTCCAGTTGACAGTATTGCAGGAGCATTTGCAATTATATGAGATGCGTCCCAGGTGGTTCAGTGGTGAAGACTCCACCTGCCAGTGCAGGCGGCTCAGGAGATGTGGGTTTGATCCTTGGGTTAGGACGATCCCCTGGAGGAGGAAATGGCAACCCACTCCAGTATAATTGCTGGGAAAACCCCGTGGATAGAGGAGCCTGGTAGGGTGCAGTGCATGCGGTCACCAAGAGTCGGGCATGACTAAGCACGCGTGCACAGTGCTTCAAGAGCACGTGTTTACTGCCTGAAGAATGTTTTATCCAGTGTGCAGACCTTCAAATCATCTTCCTCCTGTTGGGCATTTCTGTTCTACTTGTGTTTTTGCAATTTCCGAGTCTCGCTGCTGTGAGAGGGCTGGCTTGGGGCCTGGCCCTGGAGGTAGAAGGATCTGGATCTGCTGTCTGTTATCTGCCATCGATGGGTGCTATCTGCCTGAGCCCTGTGTTGGATCCGTTGGTGATGTCTGCTCTGGGAGAGGGAGGGGGATACATGGATGGTTGCCATCTCCGCCCACTCCAGGTATCTAGAACCAGGCTGCATGTGGACATTTGGGGAAGGACCAGGGATGGATATGTCAACTGAAAAAAATACACAGTATGAGAATTGTGAGTTACGTTTAATTTGCGGTAAAATGAGGATGATAGCCCGGAGATAGCATCTCAGGTAGCTGAGAAAGAGGTAGGGGAAAAGGTCAGTATATACGTGATCTTGGTGAAGAAGTTCATGCAATCAAGCGCATAGTTTTGCAGAAGGTTTCTGCTAGTCACAAGGAACAGACGTCACGTCACATGAAGGGCTGTAGCGCTTTTCTAGATATGAGGAGATACAAGAATTGGCTCATAAAATGGGCGTCTGAAAATATCTAACCATCCGAAGGCCCGTCCTCCTGGAGCACAGATGCCTCCATTTCTACTCTCCACCCCGAGCTCCTTTCAGGACGAGTTGAAAGTCAGCAGCCGCAGCAGCACACGGTCTAATCTTGGTAGAGGCGGATGCAAGTGCCTATGCCGTGTACCAATTTGTAGCTGACAGACATAACCCCAGGAAGGTAGCTGGCGCAGCAGTGCCTTCCCCAGTGGGGGCCTTGTGCAGCTGCTTTGGTTAAGGGGCCTTCCTGCATCAAAGTTCCACGAGTAGGGTGTTGTCAGAAATGGGCTCTGAACCCTCATGGAAGCCCAGAGTCATGGCCCAGTGGAGTGGCACAGCCAGAGAAGCCTGGGTTCCAGAAGGGACTTGACCAGACCACCCTGGGGTGTAGCCCTGGGGCCCTGTCACTCTGTCCCTGCCTTCCTAATCTGTGAGATGGGGAGGGCGGGGTGGGTCGAGACCACCCCCTGCCAGGGAAGCTGTGGAGAACCCAGGGCGTCAATAGGAGTTGCAAATGCTGAATGGGACCCCATGCACTCAGTGGGTCTACATAAACAGTAGCCATGCCCACCATTCATGCCGTTGACATTGTGTCAGGGCCACAGGGCTGGATTTGCCTCCATTGTCTGAGGATCCTGCCACCCCCTGGGGGAGGCCCAGATTCCTTTCCAATCAGAACAAGTGGGGACTGTAGGCTTCTTTTGGGCTTCCACCATCCCAGTAGCTGGGGCCTCTGAACTCTGGGGGCCGCTACCTGGGGTTGAGTCCTTTGAGAGGATTGTGTACCCTCTGCAGGCATCAACCGCAGGGAGAGGGGTGGGAGAGCTTCCTGGAGGAGGCAGTACCCAGGACTGGAAGCTCTGTGCTGGGGAGCTGACACCGATACCCACGAGGGGAACTGGGGATTAGCAGCAAAGCCTGTCTTTCCTGTCGGAAGCAAGCCCTCGGGGGCGGGGTGTGCGGGGTGTAGGGTGGGGTGGGGCTGGGGCTGATCCAGTTCCCAAAGAGCCCCTGGGAGTCAGCCACTGGGGCCACCTTCCCTGGTTTGGTCAGAACTGCCCCCTCCCCAGCTGTGAAGGACACTTTTTCAAATGACTCAGCTGGAGAATGCCAAGCTCGTGGAAGAAAAATGTTCTTGTTGTCATTCTGAGGGGCCCCTGCTTGGGTGGGAGCGAGGGACAGGGCGGGGGGCTGCATAGAGGCAGACAGGACGTCGTCACACTGAGGCTGCATCCGCCTGCGTTTGCTCCATATGCCCCGTCCAGGACCAGGGTGTCAGGTCAGAAGAGGGAACAGCTTAGAGAGACAAAAGCTATGGACGGGAGTCTTGGTTTGCATGAGAACGGGATGCCCAGGGCCTGGTTTTTATAATGCTTGTTCACACCCCAATTGCTTCCCACTGATGCAGGGTTCATTCTGGGGGGTCAAGGGCGGCTTACGTAGCTCCTGCTTTGGAGCTTGTTAGAAGCTGAAGCAATCTGGGGGCAGCCAGGGTGGGAAAGGGTAAACAGAATTTCCTAAATGTTTTAACTGAAGTCGAGAGGCAACCCAGAAGCTTCTTAGAGCATTTCAAGGGTTTGCCCCCAAGGTGGCTTTCTGGACATTCGGGGTGGTCCTCAAACATCTCCCCGTGTCCTTCACCCAGAGGAGCGCGGGCGTGAATGAGAAGGGGGTTCTGTCCCGGAGGGGGCCTCCTCGGCTGTCTGGGCGACAGATGCAGTGAGGACCCAGTGGGGCTGAGGGTTTCAGACGTCACACACAGTGATGCCTCCCCTGGCGGACAGGGGGCTTCGGGACGCGGACCCCCCCGCGCCCAGCCTCTGTTCTTTGCCAGAGACACAGTGTCATGTTAAAGGACGACGTTTGATGAAAGGACCCCCCCCCCCCCCCGCCCGCCACACTGACCCGCTCCCGACTCCTGAGCGCAGTGGCTGCCTTCCCTGCTCCTGCAGCCACCCGAGTGGCCGCACCGCTGGTGTGTGTCGTTCCACGTCCCGGAGGACGTAAATCATGTGTGGAATGCGGGTTTTGACTGCTGACGCCATGCGGGGTATCAGCTGCAAATACTGCCTGGAGACAGAGGCTGGCAATGCGAGGGTAACATGAAGAAAATGAGGCGCTGAAGCCTATTGAATGTCACTGGTGAGGCTCCGAGGATCTGGCGCAGGCGCCTTGCTGGCCGGAAGGCAGCAGTGCCCATGGAGGGCCGCCAGGGTCTTCCGAGGCTCGGGGTGTCCGGTAGGGAGGATGGAATTCCGGGGCCAGCTGAGGAGGCCCTGGGATCATTCGGGGATCTCCTCTTGGCTGTGGAATTGGTGAGGTCCAGTGTCTCACGGGGGTCAAGAGCCAAAGCCACGCGGTGAGGCCTCTGGAGGAGGCCCTGGGCTAGGGGGATGGCCTCTGGGACAAAGGGAAATGGACACAGACTGTGCCTGGGCACCTTCCGTCCCGGATAAGGTGTGTCGAAGGCAACATTCGTGACATACAACACGGCTTTGGTCTTCAGTTGAGAGCCTGCTGAAGACTTCGGGTAGCGAGGAAATGCTCTCTTGGGCATACCCAGAATTTAGAGTGATTTTCCTGGTGGCTCAGATGGTAAAGAATCTGCCTGCAATGCAGGAGACTCGGGTTTGATTCCTGGGTTGGGAAGATCCTCTGGAGCAGGAAATGGCAACCCGGGACTCCAGTATTCTTGCCTGGGAGAATTCCATGGACAGAGGAGCCTGGTGGGCTACAGTCCATGGGATCACAAAGAGTCAGACACGACTGAGCGACTAACACTTTCACTTTTCAACCATGTGACGGCTTTCTGTGTGCAGTGTTCCTTTTATGAAACCTTAACTCATGTGCCGGCTGTGTGATCTTGGGAAATTGGTTCAGCCTCTCTGTGCTTCCATTTCCTCAGCAGTAAAAAAGGATGATCAGCTTCCCTGGTGGCTCAGACAGTAAAGAATCTGCCCACAATGTGGGAGACCTGGGTTTGATCCCTGGGTTGGGAAGATCCCCTGGAGGAGGGTGTGGCAACCCACTCCAGTATTGCCTGGAGAATCCCCATGGACAGAGGAGCCTGGCGGGCTATTGTCCACAGGGTCGCAAAGACTTGGACACGACTAAGCGAGGAGTAAGCATGTAGTACCTGATTCATGGGGTTGTTGAGAGGAAGGCCTGGCTGCCTAACAAATATGAGCTGTGCTTGAATTTGAACTTGAACTTGGAGCCAGGCAGGCATGATGGCAGGAGAGCAGTTCTTCCATGGACATTTGGAATCAGGAGTAGATGTGGATGCCATCTGGTACCCAGAGGAGCTGGGGAGGGGGGCCCAGTGTTTGGGGAACCCTCTTCGTCTGGCCAGTTGGGGAGCCAGGCATGTGGCTCTCCTTTCTGGGGATGAAGGCCAGTGTTGAGCTAGAAGGATTCTGGATCAGGGCAGGGGCCTGGCTTTGTTGGAATTACCATCACCCATGTGACATCTAGGTTCCTGGCCCCAGCAAACCTCCATGACAAGGGACTAGGTGTGGGTGGCTGAGGGCTGCCTCTGCCCTGGATGTGTGCCCAAGGCAGCTGCCGGGTAGCTGGTTGGGAACCACCCGCATGGCCGGAAACTTCTCAGGATGGGAAGCCAGGGTCTCGGGCGTGACTTGCGGATGCACCTCAGGTGCCTGACCTTTTATGCTTGTGTCTGTGTGCTAGTCACTCAGTCCTGTCTGACTTTTTGTGACCCCATGGACTGGAGCCCTCCAGGCTCCTGTCCATGGGATTCTCTAGGCACGAATACTGGAGTGGGTTACCATTTCCTCCTCGAGGGGATCTTTCCGACCCAGGGATCGAACCCAGGTCTCCTGCATTGGCAGGCGGATTCTTTACCAGCTGAGCCATCAGAGAAACCCATGGAGTTGAATTTGGAGACATTTGTGTGACGTGCGTGAATCCTGTATTTTTTCCTGATTTTGAGCCAGGGAGAGCCGGCCTTGTGCAGGGGTCAGCGCCTTCCCCGGGGCAAAGCTGAGATGGGATGACACTTGGACCCCAGCAAATGGGAGCCTGCGACATCCCGAGGCGGCTGCGGGGGGCCCTCAGGGAAGTGGAGGGTGGAGTGGGGGCTGGTTCACTTGCTGCTGAATGTGCACAGTGGGGCGTCCGTCAGCGCCTTGAGCCGCGGCCTCCTCACTAGTGACGTGGGGAGATCGGAGCACGCCCCTCAGCGGGGCTGGATCGGGTGTCGGGAGAGGCAGAGCCAGCCGGGCAGGGGTACGCAGACAGGACAGGAGCCCCGGGACTCCCTGCCTGTGGGCCGAGGGGCGTCTCTTTCCCCACAGCCCCCTGGGCGGGGATGTGACACCCACTGGCTTTGGGGGCCCGTGTTTCCAGAGACCCAGGGAGGTGCCAGTGTGTTCCGAGACTGGAGTGGCTGTCCCAGCCAGTGGCCCTCCTCCGCCTTGGCCTTGCTGGGGGCTGAGTGAAGCCTGGGAGGAACCGAGGGACTCTGGTCCCTGAGGCGGGGAGCCCGCCCTGGGCCAGGAGCCCGGCCCGGGCCAGACCGCGAGCCCGCGTGCCCTCCAGCGCCAGCCTCCCCGCCCCCTCCCTGGCAGCCACGCCGACGGAGGTGCCCGGCTGACTTTGGTTTTCCCCATGTTTTTCCAATTATGTGGAATGGGCTAAAAACAGCAGTAGCGGGGCCTTATTTGGGAGTTACCACCACCGACCCAGGGTGCTCGCTCTTGCCGCTGCTCCCAGCCGCTCGGGGGGCCCGCCCCTCGGGGGACCTGCCCTGTTCTTCTGACTTCTGTCCCTGGGCCTTCTTCATGCCCGTGGGGCAACCCCCTCCTCGGGGCCTGAGTGACCTGGGCAGGTGACCTGCGGGCCCGTGTCTGGGGCATGTGGCTCCGCTACCCGGGGGTGGCCAGGCGGTGCTGGGGCGTCATTCTCCATACCCTCAGCCCAGGCCTTTCCAGATGAGGCGGGGGCCTGCTGATTGACGGCCCGCCTGGCGCACCTCGCCAGGAAGGAGTTTTAACAGATGTTCGTGGGGACAGGAGACGAAAGGGCGGCGGAGATGTGGCCGGGCGGGGGCAGCCGGAGGGACAGAGGCGCCTACTGTCGGGTCTGACGGGCGGGCTGACAACTGGGCCCCTCGCGTCCGTCCGTCTGTCCGGGAGGATTAGCCGAGGCTCAGGCCCGAGGGATAAGGGGTGCGTTTGTTCCCAGCCTGGCTGTCTTGTCACTTATCGGGGAAGTAGGTCGAAGGGAAAAGAAAGGAGGCCCTTGTGGTCCAGGCCGCCGCCGCCCGGGCAGTGATTGGCGTCGACTCTGCAAACAGAAGGCAGCTGCTGTTCTCAGCCACGGACCGTGAATTTTTAATAGCAAGAAAATCAGATTCCACCGTCCTAAGAAATGGTGTCACAAGCCCAAGGGCTGACTTTTTTTTTTTTTTTTTTAAGAAATTGAGGTATTTAATATGACTTGCAGACAGTAAAACGCGCAGGTTCTAAGTGTAGATTTTGATTAGCGCTGACAGTTGTATACATCTGCATAACCACCACCCCACACCAGATACAGAAGACTTCCACCACCCGGAAAGTTCCCTGGTGCCCTTGGCAGCCCCCCGCCATAAACCAACTCCCCCACCCCCCCCCCCCCCACCGAGGCGGCCGCTGTCCTGACTTCCATCAGCACGGATTAGTTTTGCCTGTTCCGGAACGTCATAGAAATGGAACCACACAGCATGTGTTCTTTTGTGTCTGAGTCTGAAGACTAACTTTTAAAACTAATCAAAGAGGAGAGGGGAGCCTGCCATATTCTTTGAAAGAAAAATATGTCGTCGTGGGTCTGGGGCCTTGGACAGGCGGGTGTCCTGGGTGCGGTCAGGTGCGCGGATGCCCGTGTCCACTGGCCGCAGCGAGACTGTGGTCACTCCACATGTAGCCCGCACCCTCCCAGCCTGTCCGACGTGCCCCTTGTTTCTGCGGCTGCGCCCAGCTCCAGCCTGGCCCTGGACCGACCCCGGGGGCTGAGACGGGTCCCCTCAGGGACACATTCTGTGCTCTCAAGGTCCGGGCGCTGGTGGACGGACGCCGCAGCCCCCAGCACCTCCTGGGGGCTAGGAGTGACGCTGTATGAGGCAGGCTCTCTGGCCGGCCTGCGTTGTCCACACGCACCGTCAGAGGCACAGAAGGAGGGGCAGAGACGAGACCTGAGCCCGCGCAGCCTGGCCCAGGGTCTGTGCCCAACACTCCCCTGCCCCGCCCGGGCCCCAGGGACGTCTGCCTGCGGTGCACCAGAGTCGTCTAGGGATGCTTCTGGTGTGCCTGGGCTCAGAGTGACCCCTCTGTGGGCTTTCTAAAGAGCGGAGCCTGAAGAGGTGGGACGGAGCCTTCCTCATGCAAGTCCCGGGCTCTTTGCCAGCCCCCCACCCCACATTCCTGCCTTTCAGGGAGCCTGGCTGCCCACTCCTCATTTGCCCATCCAACCACACTCTGTTGGAACACGTCTCTCTCGTTCCCAGCCTTGCGTGGGGGCCTTATCCACACCTGAGTCCTACCTGTGAGGAACGGGCCAGCTTGCCTGCTCAGGGTCACTCAGGAGGGAAATGGGGCTGGGGGTGAGGTTGGGTGTGACCTCCAGGCGGTGCTGCCGGTGGAGGGCCAGGTGAGGGGCCTGGGGACAGGACCGGAGGCCACTGGCTGTGGGGGGGGTCGCAGGGCTGGCACTGACCTGGCCACTGTCCAGTGACCCCAGGCCTCAGGGCAGGGTGACCCCCGTCCCAGAGCCGTGCACGCAGGCCCAGCCCCCAGGCCAGGGCGCCTACCCGGCCTGGGGTTCCTAGGGGCCGTAGCCTCCCTGCAGCCTGGCTGGCAGGCCCGAGGTGGGCCTTGTGGGGGGACAGCTGCTTGGGCCTCAGGTTTCCAGCGGAGCCAGCGTCCGGCCCGGCCACTTCCTCTGTGCCTTGTGACCCTGTGGTCGCTCGGCGCGGTTTCCTGGGCTGGGGTGCCGGCCTGTGGTCTCAGTGTTTGTCCAACCGCTTACCCCAGGGGGGCAGTGGAGAAAATCAATTGCTAAAAAACAAAAACAAGCCTGCTGCCTGCCTGCTGTGAAGCTGTTTATGGCCTTAGAAGCTGCAGCGTGGACCGCGGCCTACGCTGGGCCTGGCTCTGCCTGTGTGGGTCTGGGCCTGGGTCACGGTCAAGGCTGGCTCTGCCTCCCATGGGGGCAGCGAGGGGAGACGGACGCAGGAGACCCGAGAGCCAGGACGGGGGCTGAGGACGCGTCAGGCAGGCGGAGAGGCATCTCTGGCAGGAGGAGCCTTCGGGGGTGGTGCGGCCTTGGGGGAGCCTTGAGATGTGAGCCTCGTCCTTCCCATGGCGGGCCGTGACCTTGGAGCTGCAGGTGGTTCAGCGGGGGACAGGGTGCTGTCCACCCTGCCTGCTGGGTTGGGGGGCAGGGAACTCACAGGCCCCACCCCTTCCATGTGTGGTGATGTGGTCAGTCCAGGCCCTGGGATGCACTCTTGTTTTGCCCATCGTGAAAAGCCCGTTTTCCGAGTTGAGGTGTGGAAGGGGTTAACCCTGAGGCCCTTTCAGGTGGTCCCCACACTGGACGACCGCCACCCAGCAGCATCCTCCTGGTCTGCCAGGGCTGTGGATGCTTCTTCCCCATCCCTCCTTTCTCCTGTTCTTCAGCTCAAACAGCTCAGAACCTGGAGGCCGAATATATGCGCCCCCTCAACCCCCCTACCCTCGTGGCAATTTAGTGGAGAGCTAGGGCACTCCCTGCCAGGTCACCCTTGAGAAAGCCGTCGTGGGTCCCCAGAATGAAGACCACCGCCCCACCCAGTCTGTGAGATCCCCTCAGGATAAACTTCCGCGTCGTCTTTTAAAGCCTTTGTTTTTCTTCTTTTGAAGTGACATTTGTGTTTGCTGTAGGAAGGAAAACATAAAAAATAACTGGAGAAAATTTAAAACTCTCACAATTTTGCCACCTAGAGTGTTCTTGCCTGGAGAATCCCAGGGACGGGGGAGCCTGGTGGGCTGCCGTCTATGGGGTCGCACAGAGTCGGACATGACTGAAGCGACTTAGCAGCAGCAGCAGCAGCAGCAGCAGCAGAGATAGCTGCTGTTAATATTTTGAAGTGTGTTTCTTGTCCTTTTATTTATTTATTTTTTTTGTCTGTCACATGTGGGATCTTAGTTTCTTGACCAGTGATCAAACCCGTGGGAGTGAGGCGTCTTAACCCCTGGACCCCCAGGGCAGAGGAGCACCCTGTCCTTTCTCCTGTGCCCACATTCACATCTTGCGTGATCTGTTCGGATCGTGTGTGTAGTAGCATCACGCTGACTTTCCCGCCTACCGCCTCCCCAGCCTGTCCTGGCCCCACCTTCTCCCGAGGGTGCCGCTGGGGCTTGTGTAACGACTGATCTGGACTCCAGCCTCTTCATATATGTAATGCTTTCCTGGTGGCCCAGAGGGTAACGCGTCTGCCTGCAGTGCGTGAGACCTAGGTTCGATCCCTGGGTCGGGAAGATCCCCTGGAGAAGGAAGAAACAACCCACTGCGGTACTCTTGCCTGGAGAATCCCATGGACAGAGAAGCCTGGTGGGCTACAGTCCACGGGGTCGCAAAGAGTTGGACACGACTGAGCAACTTCACGTTCACTTTTTTTCCTTTAGTGAGATCTCTAGGTTCTTTACAGGTTCTTCCTTTCGGGTTTGGGTTTTGCTGTTTTCACGAAGCCTTGGGGATCCTCTGTGACGGAGAACCCACGTGCATTTCTAGCTGCTGCTTTGGGCTGGCTTCTCCAAGGGGAAGTTGCCTGGTCAGAGGGTCCCTAACCCACACTGCCATCCAGGAAGCGTGCAGTCCCCTGGGAGGTGGGGACATACTGATCCAGCTGGTAGCAACAGGCCTCTCACTTGTACCTGCAAGAATCCGCCTGCAATGCAGGCAACCTGGGTTCGATCCCTGGGTCAGGAAAATCCCCTGGAGAATTCCATGGACAGAGGAGCCTGGTGGGCTACAGTCCACGAGTTCACAGAGTCAGACACAATTGAGCGACTAACGCTTGGGCGTCCCTGGTGGCTCAAATGGTCAAGTTACCAAGAAGTTACCCATTTGTCATGTTTATTGATTGTGATTTTTGTCTTCTGTTAGTTTGTGTTTATGGACTTTGCCCATTTATTGTTGGGGTCTGGGTAGTTTTCTTGTTGATTTATATGCCTTTTAACTTTCTTTAAAATATTTAATGGACTTTATTTTTCAGGCAGTTCTGGGTTTACAGGGGAGTGGAGTAGAGAGCGCTTGGAGTCGCTCTGTGTCCCCCTCTGTTCTGACATGGTTTCCCGTGTTGTCAGACTATAGTTCTGATGCTGTAAAAGTCACACGTACTGTCCCACGCAAGGACTAGCAAACCCCCAGCCCCCACCCGTGGGCCAGACGGCTCGCGGCCTGTTTGGGGGCAGCTGTGGGCTAAGTTTGGTCTTTACACGGTTGAATGAAGATCACAAGAGGAGTGTTTGGTGACCTGGGAAAGCGGTAGGACCTTCAGGTTTTGTTGCCCACGTAGGACGCTTTGCTTGCACACCTTTGCTGACGTGTCAACCGCGGCAGCTTCTACACGGTGGTGGAGCCGAAGGGCCGTGAGAGGTGGCCGTGGCCTTGCAGAGCCTGGAGCGTTTGCCGTCTGCCCCTGGATGGAAGGCGCACAGAGCCCTGTGGGGACTGGAAGGCAGGCCGGAGGGTGTGGAGATGACGCTGGTCACAGGCGCTTCCTCTGGCCTCTGTCCTGGGGGGCTCTGTGTGTCTCGTGGCCGGGCTCTGCTGCCCCCACTGCCTGCCCTTTCCACAAGACTTCCTTGTAGACAAGGGTGGGCTTGGAGCTGCCCCGGCATTCAGCGTGCAGAAGGTATTCAGGGTAGAGTCGTGGTGTGCTGGACCACCATTGGTGGGTACCCAGCCTCCGAGCTCAGATCAGACCCCACGGGAAGGGGGCGGTGGAGGGTTTGCCCCATGCCTGCCTGCGGGGCCGCAGAGCGGCCTGCACAGCACCCCTGTGTCTGGAGTTCCTACCCTTGAACCCGTCCTTCTGTGGAAAGTGTCCCCCCGCCCCCTGCTCCCCAAGTGTTGGAAACAGAATCATATCCCCCCCAAAAGACAACGGTGAAGCCCGCAGCCTTGGAGCCTGTGGATGTGACCTGATTAGGAGATAGTCTCTGCAGCGGGAACCAAGACAAAGTCGTGCTGTGCTTGGATGGGCCCGACACCCGGGGACCAGTCATCTTCTTGGAGGAGGCTTAGACACAGACCCTGGGGAGGAGGGTGAGTTAAGACGGAGGCAAGCAGCCACAGCCCAGGGGGCGTCGGGGACTGCTGGCAATGACCAGAAGTTGCAAGAGGCTGAGAATGGCTCTTCCCAGAGTCTTTCACGGGAGCTTGGCCCTGCCAGCACCTTGATTTTGAATATTTAATTTGTTTATGTTTATTTTATTGCTGGATTGATATTTATTTTGTTTATTTTATTGAGTTGGCTGTGCCGGGTCTTAGTTGCAGCGTGTGGGATCTAGCTTCCCTACCAAGGATCGAACCCGGGCCCCCTGCATTGGGAGTGCAGAGTGTTGTTAGCCGCTGGACGACCAGGGAAGTCCTCAGCACCTTGACTTTTGACTTCTGGCCTCCGGGACTGTCAGAGAAGCAGTCTCTGCTGAAAAGAGCTGCCCAGTTTGCGGGAGATGTGGCTGCAGCACTCGTTTGTGGGGACGGTGGCTCGGTCTGGACGCTGTGTTGTCAGGGAGGAGGGCTTGAGCTGGACGAGTCCCTGGCATCGGGCTCTCCCTCCAGTCTACTTATCCATTTTGAGGCGAACACTCTGCCGGGGAGGGCTGTGTCCCGAGCCCCATGCCTGACCCCAAGGCAGGGGTGCGCCCCTCTTTCCCGCGTGGGTGGGTGCACGGGGGGAGGGCAGCGGTCAGGAGCTGGCCCGAGGAGGCTCCAGGGACCGCTGCCCAGCCAGCAAGGGAAGCTTTCACTTTCTTCGGCAGTGCCGCGGGGCAGGCTATTTGTTTAAACAACCCCAAAGAAAACCATTTGGCCAAACTGTTAAATTTCTAAACAGTTTACTTCCCTGGTGTTTAAACAAAGTCCTCCCCAGGCTCTGTGTCTGGTCCTAGGGAGGGGGTTGGCCTCTCTTCCTGCTGGGCCGGCCCAGCGCCCTGCGCCCTCTCCAAGGCCAGCTGCTGCTTGCCCTCCCCGCAAACAACCCTGGAGGTCGCCCCGGTGAGCGTCTGCCGACCAAGGGGTCCAGGCCCGCTTTGGGGTCTTCTCTCTGCAGCTGCCCCGCTGACCTGGCCCAGAACAGCACGCCCCATGTCTCCGTATTGGGCTTCAGCTGCTCAGACCTTCAGGCTGACCAGGGCCGGACCCTGGCTCTCTCCTGGGGGTCCTGGTCTCTGCGTTTTGTTTTTTTTTTTTGCAAAGCTCAACTAAAAACCTCAAAGGCTCCGTGGCCCAAGGGGTGTCAGAGGACGGCCGCCCCCACCCCGGTTTGGAGTCAGTCAACACCTACAGATTTATCCCAGCGTTTGTATAATTGCTGCCTCAGCCACAGAGACTTGATTCTAGGAAACATTGATGATGGTGCTTCCTGATGGTGGGGTGTGCTCGAGGCTTCGTATTGACTGGTTACCTGAGGGCTAGGTCTGGGCACACTTCGCTCCTGGTGGCTCCGTGCCCATCGGGGACAGGCTACTGGAGTCTGTTGCATCCGGGGTCACAGCCCCGTGGATCCCAGAGGCTCCTGCCGGACCCCAGACCCCTAGTCTCAGCCGGCCCCCTTCGCAGGTGCCCATGACCCCCGCTTTCCTCCCAGCGCTGGTTCGTTAACGGTCTTGCTCACTGAAGGTCTGTGTCCTGGAACTGCAGGAGCACCCTGCGGGCAGTTCCCATATCTCTTCTGTCCACTCCCAACCCCAGCACGTGGTTCAGGGCCTGGCCTGAAGCTGCTGCCCACAAAGCCACTGGTGGGGCAACCAGGCCTGCTGGGCCAGTGCACTGACCTTGGGCTTCCGGCGTGTGCCAGCTCCGGGGATTGAAGTGTTCATGGTACCTTATTTTTCCCACTTGCTGCTGTGTGTCCTTGGGTGAGGAGCTTAACCTCTCTGTGCGTCGGGATTCCTCTGCAGTAAAACGGAGCATGAATCCATCTCAGAGGTTGGTGTGAGGATGGTGCTATCTTGGATAACTGTGTCTGTAGGATCACGGGAACAGGGATGGATGAAACAGGTTCAAAATATGTTTGGGAACCAAGTGTCTCGTTCCCTAAGGAACCAGCATTTTCTGGGCACTCTTGCCAACTCCAGTGGGGGCAGATTAAGGCAGAACTCTCCTTGATGTCAGGGCTAGATGGGGAATCCCATCAGGTCAGGCTGAGTCTTCACTCTAAATGAGGAAACCAAGGCCCAGAGAGGGCTAGGGACCTGCCTCACGTCACACAGCAGGAGCGGGTCCAGGAAGTATCTGTCCTGAATTCTCCCTGCTTGTCCTGGGATATTGGCATCTGCTCTAGGCAGGGCCTTGTGTTGGGGGGCTGCAGAGAGCAGAGCGGGGTATGGGCCAGCATCCCTGTGAGGCAGTAGGCGGGGTGCCTGTGTGTGTGGTCCCTCTGACCACTTGGAGGGGAGGCAGGGATGCTTCCTGGAGGAGGAGGCAGCCGGTGTGACCTGGCCCTTGAAAAGCAGCCGTGATGTTACTAGAACGTTTTGGGAATGGAGCCCAGCAGAACTCCCCTCCTCTCTGTTCGCCATACCCCAAGCCAGAACTTGCATCAGCACCTCTAGCTAAAGCTGGGTTTGGGGAGGTTTCCAACAAAGCCAGGTGGCTGGGCACCTTCTCCAGCACTCCCTGCAACCCCCGTTTTCCCCATCTGCCTCAGTTTCCCCAGCTCTCAGTTCGGGAAGCCGTTGCTGTCCGTGAGCACCCTCTAGTGGAGGAATCGGGTTACGAACACGGGGCCCCGCATCAAGTTCCTGCCCTCACTGGAAACGCAAGGCGGGGTGACCCCAGAATCGCTCCGCAAAACAGCGGGTTCCGAGGGCTCCACCCGGAGGCAAGAAGCTGATCGGCTGTTTGAGGCCTGTGGCTGGACCAGGCGTGAGGAGACCGTGCAGTCGGGTGCAGAGCCCGGTCCTAGGGGCCCCGGCATGAGGGGTGCCTGGTTGGTCCCCACCCTGTCAGCATACCTTCCTGCTGTGTGACTTCAGGCGGGTCCTTGCCCATTCTAGGCCTTTTGTCAGACCAGGCAAGGGGCCCCCCTAGTGCCAGAGGTGGCTTCTGAGCATAATCTTTTTGCTTCTGTGGATCCTTGAGACCAGAAAGGGCCAGAGTGAGTGAACGGGTGGTTGAGGGGGAGGGCCACATCCTGGCCCCAGCAGCCTCTCGGGGTGTCCGGGTCAGGGCTGGCCAGCACCCCCGGAGCCCTACACACGAGGCTCTGTGTAGTAGCACGCGAGGCTACCTCGGCCGGAAGTTCTGATGACTCCCTGGGAGGATCCAGGACGTGTTTTGTTCAGGGCAGATTCTGCTCAGAGGCTGAGACTGTCTTTGCCAATGGTTTATCTGACACAGGTTCACCGTGGGGGACTATGATTTATGCTGTTAATAGTTCACAAGTTGGTACCGTAAGGAATACTGTCACTTAATAAGTCAATGAAGAAATAATATTGTTGTTTTATCACTAAGTCGTGTCTGACTCTTGGCGACCCTAGGAGCGCAGCACTCCAGGCTCCCCTCTCCTTCAGTGTCTCTTGGAGTTTGGTTGGTGATGCCATCCAGCCATCTCATCTTCTGCTGCCCCCATCTCTTTTTGCCTTCCGTCTTTCCCGGCATCAGGGTCTTTTCCAATGAGTCGACTTTTCCCATCAGGTGGCCAAAGTATTGGATCTTCAGCTTTAGCATCAGTCCTTGCAATGAATATTCAGGGTTGATTTCCTTTTAGAATTGACTGATTTTTGTTCTTGCGGGCCAAGGGATGCTCAAGAATCTTCTCCAGCACCACAGTTCGAAAGCATCCATTTTTTGGTGCTTAACCTTCTTTATGGTCAGCTCTCACATCCCTGTACTCAAAACCAGTTACATTATTGTTCCAGGCAAAGGGGAGGCAAGAGCAGTTAAGGTGCACCTTTCGACGAGCTGGTTCTCTGTAGAGTCAGTCCATCCAGTTAAAAGCTGCATATCGGCTGCTGGCTCAGGTCCCTTGCTAGTGGGCGACAGCGCCTGTTGAGTGGGCAAGGTGGGCTGCTCAGGGGTCATCACTCAGGGGCCCTTACACGGCTCTCCCATTGTCTGTGTGGAGGAGCCTTTCCAGGGCAGGAACAGCTGGTTCCTCCCTTCCTGAGATGGCCACACGCTTTCACAGCACTGCTGACCGGGAGTGGCCTGGCCATGGCTGGAGCTCTCAAGATCTTTGGAGAGCAGTGTAGGTCAGCCAAAAGTCTCCTTGCCCAGGACTCACAGACTTTCAGTATTTAGAGTCTAAATGTCCTTTGAGTCATTGTCCCTATCAAGAAGCCCCCCAGCAGAGCCTGGAGTCCATCACCAGCTGAACTTATCAGCCATGAAGGGTATCAGTGATGTCACCCTGGCTTGGCTTCCTCCATGTAAACAGATTCACCTTTAGATCAAAACAGCTTCACTTAAGTCGTAAATAAGCCGATCGGAAATCATAGCAAATCAATAACACGACAAAGCACAATACGGCTGGGGTGACAAAGGGGAAGGAGGGGCGCCTGCCTCCCAGGCGCTTACTGGTGTTGGTGAGATGGCCACCTGGGAAGGATGGACTTGTGATGGTGTGCGTGGTCACGGGACTTGAAGCTGCCTTGCTGGGTGGGTATAGGGAGGCAGGGTGGGCTTCAGGAAAGAGGTGGCATCTGAGTCCAGTGGGAGCTTTGAGGAGTATGGTGAGCAAGCAGGGCCTGGAGCCCAGAGCCTGGGCAGGACTGGCTGTTTGTGGCCAGGAGAGGGGCTTGCAGGGGAGAAGGCGGACTGAGCAGGAAGCAGCTCTCATAGTGGCTGAAGTCAGATGGCTGTGTGGCTTTTGACTGGCTGTTAACCTTTCTGTGCCTCTGTTGTCTTGTCTGTAAGACGGTGATAGAAATAGCACCAGATGAACTAGGGATCATGTAGGAAGATCCCGTGAATATTCCCTAACCTTACCTGCTCCCGGAGAAGGCAATGGCACCCCACTCCAGTACTCTTGCCTGGAAAATCCCATGAATGGAGGAGCCTGGAAGGCTGCAGTCCATGGGGTCGCTGAGGGTCAGACACGACTGAGCGACTTCACTTTCACTTTTCACTTTCATGCTTTGGAGAAGGGAATGGCAACCCACTTCAGTGTTCTTGCCTGGAGAATCCCAGGGACAGGGGAGCCTGGTGGGCTGCCGTCTCTGGGGTCGCACAGAGTTGGACACGACTGAAGCGACTTAGCAGTAGCAGTTACCTGCCCCAGGAAGAAAGCCCCCGGGACCTGGCCAAGCCCCTCCCCTGCCGCAACCCCCACCCCTATCCCCTCCCTGCAGGCCCGCCGTGCCGCCCGCCTCTGACCCCGCTGCTCGTGTGTGTTGGTCACAGGGGCAGAGGAGGTGCTGCTGCTGGCCCGGCGGACGGACCTGCGGAGGATCTCGCTGGACACGCCGGACTTCACGGACATCGTGCTGCAGGTGGATGACATCCGGCACGCCATCGCCATCGACTACGATCCACTGGAGGGCTATGTCTACTGGACGGACGATGAGGTGCGGGCCATCCGCAGGGCGTACCTGGATGGGTCGGGGGCGCAGACGCTGGTCAACACCGAGATCAACGATCCTGACGGCATCGCGGTCGACTGGGTGGCCCGCAACCTCTATTGGACCGACACGGGCACCGACCGCATCGAGGTGACGCGCCTCAACGGCACCTCCCGCAAGATCCTGGTGTCCGAGGACCTGGACGAGCCCCGCGCCATCGTGCTGCACCCCGTGATGGGGTAAGGCTGGGAGGGGGCGCTGGGAGCCAGGCCGAGGGGGCCTGGGGGTCCCGGAGCTTTCTCCCCTTCAGGAGGAAGCAGATGTCTGGTTTAGGAGAGCTTGCCTTTCTAATGAGCTCCCAGGTGATGGGTTGATCTGGGAACCAGACTGAGAAGCTCCAACACAGAGCTTGGCTAGGTTTATAGAAAACCCTAGAGACCTTGGGTAAGTCATTTCTCACCCTGGGCTTCAGTCTCCTCACCTGCTGTCCACCATGAAATCTTTGGACCAGCAGTGGTGGCGAGAGTGACGGCCACCGCAGCCCTTACTCCACACGTGCCGAGTCTCTTCTGTGCACGTTCCATGCTGCAGGCACGTTTCCCTCTTGCCCTCACCTGCCGGGGTAGGTCCGTTGGAGGACACTGAAGCCCAGAGAGGTTAAGTGACTTGCCCAAGGTCACACAGCTGGGAGGCGGGACTTGGACCTGGCAATCTGGTTCCAACTTTCCCCTGTAGGATTCTGTGAATCTTGTCCATCAGCCTTTCTGAGACACCCCCCCCACCCCGACCCCGCACCAGCGGCTCAGAGGATAGCAGCTGAGCACCTTCCTGTAGCTTCATGACCAAGAACAGGAAACTGGCAGACCCCAAGTGGGGGGGGCGGGGAGCCCTGAGAGCTCTTGAGGGCTGGGGTTGGGGCTGCAGGGAAGCTCCCTGCCCTCGGTGTGGGATGGGCCCCCCTCAGTGGGCCCGAGTCCTGGGCACGGCCTGGAGGAGCTGGGAGGGCAGCCCTGGGAGGCAGCCCCAGGGGCGATCGCTGGGTTGGGGGGTAGTAACTGAGCTGTGCTGGCTATAAGCATGGTAACCAGAGCACCCAGGGGTCTCCGGGTACTCTTCCTTTTTCCCCTGGGGCTGAGGCTCCGAGTGACCTGACCCTGCAGGAGGTCTGGTGGTGGGCAGGCTTTTAGCCCTTCTACCCGGGGAGCCTGCGCTCTCAGCCCTGCTCCGTGTGGAGCTGCCTGTCTCTAGAAGCCCAGTGGCGTGGTCCTCGGGGTGGGTCACAGGGCTGTGGCTGGACAGGCCCGGGGCCTTGAGCCTCAAGCACCTTGGAGCCCAGGGTGGGGCGGAACAGCAGACAGACTCAGCTCCTTATCATCTGCCGGGGAGCAGGACCGTCGTCGGGGAGGGCAGGTGGGCATGAGAGGCCAGTCCCCTGGGTCTGCGGGGCAAGGAGGCAGGAGCTCGTCACCAGTGTTGGGAGCCGGGCTCTGGGCTGGGGAGATGGGGACCTGCGCCCCCATGCCCTGATGGAGGCTGTCAGGTAGTGCCTCTGCCAGCCTCACTTGGGGGCCTCGTCCTCCCCTGTGAGATGGGGTCGGGTCCTTCCCAGTGCTGGGTGTGCTCAGGGCACAGTTCTGGATGCTTCCCTAGACTGAAGTGTGCACACAGACACACACGCATCTCACTTTGCTTCGCGGGTCAACAGACAGCCTGTTGCCTGCTGTGCTTGGCATGCAGGGCCCTTGAGCTACTTGAAGGAAGTTCCACTATGCCTCCCTCTCTCCCTCTGGGTGCTCATTCCCTGCACCCCGGGACCCTCAGAGGGGTGTCTGCTGGCTGCAGTCCCAGAGCCCCGCCTGGTTAAGCCCCTGCTGTTTGCCGCGGAGCCTCTGGTGCTGCCCACAGGCTCGGGCGTGATGAGGGTGGGCACCATTCTCAGTCCCGGGGGTGGACCCGGGACATGACGGACGGGCAGCCTCACAGACGTGTGCTTCTTCTCCAGCCTCATGTACTGGACAGACTGGGGGGAAAACCCCAAAATCGAGTGCGCCAACCTGGATGGGCAGGAGCGGCATGTTCTGGTCAATACCTCCCTGGGCTGGCCCAACGGCCTGGCGCTCGACCTGCAGGAGGGCAAGCTCTACTGGGGAGACGCCAAGACGGACAAAATTGAGGTGAGCGTCCCCACTGGGGATCCCCCGCTGTTCTGTGGAGGTTGGGGCACGGCCCGTCAGCCCCTGGCCCTGGGGCTTTCCACCTTCTTGGATCCTGCCTGGAGCATGGGGCAGACCCTTCTGGCGTGTTTTTCAGTGGTGAAGGGCTGCAGGGTGAGTTTTCTGGAGGTGGCCTGAGCGTTCCTGGAGGACTGGCTTGTGTGTTCCTGCCATGGGCTGTCCCCACTTGGGTCTCAGGGTTTGCCTCTGAGCACTCAGTGAGCGCCAGCTCTGCTGCACGTCTGGGTAGATGTGCCCAGCAGATGCTTCTCCGTCTTTAGGCCAAGTCGCTTCAGTCGTGTCTCTTTGCAGCCCCACAGACTGTAACCCACCAGGCTCCTCTGTCCCTGGGATTCTCCAGGCAAGAATACTGGAGTGGGTTGCCATGCCCTCCTCCAGAGGACCTTCCCGACCCAGGGATCGAACCTGCATCTCTAGCATCGTCTCCTGGATTGCAGGTGGATTCTTTACCCCTGAGCCACTGGCTTCTCCGGTGCGCCCCTCAAGGGACAAATTTCACGAACCTTGGGGGTCAGGCCGTCAGCCCAGGTGCGGACGCCCCTCCTGGGGTCCCGTGGAGTTGGGACTTCGGGAGAACAGCCTCGGGTGAGGAGCGCGTCTCCTTTCCTGATGGCATCCTCGGACACCAGGCGGGCGGGGTGGTCAGAAGAGGCCCCTCCGGCTCAGCCCGGTGATGGGACGGCTTCCGGCAGCAGTTCTGTCTCTAAGAAGTTATGCCCCGCCAGAGGCTAAGGCGCTGAGCGTCTTCTCCGGCATGTCTGGCCAGGTTTCCTTGGAGGGGAGAGGGGAGTCTCTTCAGCATGATTGTGCTCGTGGCCTGGCTCTGGGTTCCGAGCCAGGGCACCGGCAGAAAGGAGCCCCTTGTGGAGTCAGCCGGCTTCCCTTTGAAGCGGGCGGCGGTCCAGCTCCTGCTTCACAGGGCAGCTGCGGCGGGTCCCCTGGGGTGAGCGGGGAGGAGAACCAAGCCCTGGAGCCCACGAGGCGGGGATTCCTCTGGCCTCTGCTGGCCGGTGGTGGCGGCACGTGGATGGATTTGTGGAACAGGGTCCAGACCACGGTGGAGGGGGAGGTGGCAGGGGAGGGGGCTGCGAAACCTTTCAGGTGGGCTTCCTGCCGCCTCGTCTGTGACAGTGTCTTGGACAGCAGGGTCAGGCCAGCCCAGATCAGCAGCCCCTTAGGGGGCTTAGTGCAGGGTGGCTCCCAGTGTAGGGTGCGGGTGGGGATGGGCTTGGGGCCGGCTCGCCCGGGGAGACAGCCCTGAGGCGCCCTCCCCAGCCTCGGGGACCAGAGGTGGACTGGTCAATCAAGGTTGGAGCCATCTGGGGTGTGTGTGGGTGTGGGCTTGCCTCCCATGCAGCCCCAGAGCTGCCTGTGCCTCCTGCCCTGCTTACTTGGGTCTGGAGTTCCCCTGTGGCGCTTCCTTAACCCTCCTCCTGAGTCTGGAGCCCTTGGGGGTGGAAGTTCCTGCCACCGGTGATCAGCCCTTCCTGTGACTCCGGCCACACCCGGGGCCCCGGCCTATCATCCACTTCCTGCTCCCAGCCAGGCTCCCAGCCCCTACTCCTCCGACCTGCCCCTGCTCTCTTGCGCCGCGAAATCCAACTTTATTGGTAAAAGTATCTGGGACTTGCTGGCTCCCTATTTAGTCTCAAATCGACGGCCCCTTTGGCCCAGCATCTCCCACCTTTTCTCTCTGACTTGCTTCTTGGTAGACGCCAAGCCCATGACAGCCTAGCGAGGGTTCTCCCCCCGGCGGATCCATCCATCCAGAGCTTGTTCTTGAGACCACATGCCCAGCTGCTCCGGCTCTCTCCCCCGGAAGCATCGATTCTTGGGCACTCAGACTTCTTTATGGTCCAATTTTCACATCCGTACACGATGAGGAACAGCCAGAGCTTTTGACTGTATAATGAAATACATAACCCCTTCATGGATCGCAGCCTTGTTGTGGCAAAGGGACTTGGAGATTTCATTATATATATCACAAGTGTAATAAGAATAGCAATAAAGTGCTCAATAAATGTAATATGCTGAAGCCATCCCCTGACCCTGGCCTGTCAAAGGACTGTCTTCCACGAAACTCGTCTCTGGTGCCAAAAAGGCTGGGGACCGTTGAAGGAGAGGCAGCAGTCTCGCCCTTTACTAATCCTGAAATAAGTAAAGCGTTTACACAGCCCTGTGCGCACACCGTGATCAGGCAAGGTCCCTGGGTGGCAGTTTCAGCCATTCCTGAATAAGAGCAAGGTCGCCTCTTGCCCTCTGTGGCCTTGCGGTATCTTCTAAAGCTTCCTCCCTAGGGGCTTCCCTGGTGGCTAAGACTGTAAAGAATCTGCCTGCCATGCAGGAGACTGGGATTCAATCCCCGAGTCGGGAAGATCCCTTGGAGAAGGGAATGGCTACCCACTCCAGTGTCTGGAGAATGCCGTGGACAGAGGAGCCTGTCGGGCTCCAGTCCACGGAGTCACAAAGAGTTGGACACGACTGAGTGGATAACCCTTTCAGTTTCACTTCTCCTCAGGGTTGCTCTGACACCCGGCTGCAAGAAGCAGAAGTCTCATGGGCCGACCCCATAGACCTGTTTGGCCCATCTTTGAGGCAGGAAGTGTCACTTTTGTGTAGGTTACCTGGTACTTGCTGGAAGCCCTAGGGGTCACCCGGACTCCTTGCGGCTCCCACCCCCACTCCGATGCCCTGGGGAGCTGATGTCCTTGCAGCTGACGTCTGCAATCAGGGTGGATGCTGGTGGGAAGTACCCAGCGGGGATCGTCCCTCCCAGGGGGGCAGGTGGGCCAAGGAGGAATTACAGACTAAGATGAAAATACATCCGTCCCCCTGCTCCTGACATTTCCTGAGTTGGTGGAGGTGACTTCCAGCACAGGGAATAAACCCTCATTGGAGGAGTGACGGATGGGCTGTGTGTCCAGGTCCACGAACCCTGGGGAAGAAGGGTGCAGGACCCCTGAGCAACGGGGCCACAAGCTCTGCGGGTGTGCGTGGGTGTGTGTGTAAGATCTTTTAAATTACGTGAATCAAAATAACCAGGGCAGTTTTAATTTGGGGTTTTATGTGAGTATAGTTACTCCATCAGAGAGCAGAACTCTTTTTCCTTGTTTTTTTTTTTCCAGTTATTTTTTTTAATGTGGGCTATTTCTAATGTCTTTATCAAATTTGTTACAACACTGCTTCCTTTTTCTTAAAAATGTTTTGGGTATTTTTTGGCCTGGAAGCATGTGGGATCCCAGCTCCCTGACCAGACATCGAATCCACACCCCACTCATTGGATGGCAAAATCCCATCCACTGGACCACCAGGAAAGTCCCTCTTTTCCCTTTAAGAGTCATGCTTTCAAAGTATTGGTCCTGGGAATCACACCCCTTTGCACAGCTAAGTGCTGGAAACAGCATTCAGTGTAAGGAAAGTGCACTTCAGGTGACTTTTTGGGGTCCTCTGGTTTGTGGGTGGCCATGCAGACCCCACAGCAGTGGGTCCTGCCCCTTGGATACAGCTGAGGGTGAGCTGCTCTGGGGTCTGCCCACCCTTCCTCCCTTTGCACGGCTGTTGTTCTGCAGGTTGTGCAATGAGCTGGTCGGGGGATGGGTGTGTTCTTCCTGCCACCCGCCACTTCCCCTACCTCAGACCTGGGTCTGGTATGTTAGGTCAGCTGAGCATAGGAGGCCGGAGGCCTAGAGGTCAGAGAGAGCATGCTGCACGCGGCCCCTTCCACATCTGGCTTGGCCATTTGGACATAACTTCCTGGAGGCATCTAGTTTCCTTTCCTGAAAATCAAGGGCAGGGGAACTTCTCGAGCAGGGGTTGAAAACTGTGGACTGGAGGCCAGACTGCCTGATTTGTGCCACTATCAAATGCTTGGGGGTTTCTACACTTAGTTTTTTGCTGACCTGCGTGGCTCGTGGGATCTTAGTTCCCTGGCCAGGGATTGAACCTGGGCCCAGCAATGAAAGTTCCGAGTCCTAACCACAGGAGCATCAAGGAATTTCTTACACTTTTAAATGAAAACAATCAAAGGAGTAGTATCTCATGGCATGTGAAATTTATATGAAATCCCAATTCTTTTGTTTTTTTGCACAAATGAAGTGTTATTGGGACATGTTCCATTCTGTTCAGCCGCTTAGTTGAGTCCGACTCTTTGCAACCCCGTGGACTACAGCATGCCAGGCTTCCCTGTCCCGGAGCTTACTCAAACTCATGTCCATTGAGTTGGTGATGCCATCCAACCATCTCATCCTCTGTCGTCCCCTTCTCCTCCTGCCTTCAGTCTTTCCTAGCATCAGAGTTTTTTCCAATGATTCAGTTCTTCACATGAGATGGCCAAAGTGTTGAAGCTTCAGCTTCATCATCAGTCCTTCCAATGAATATTCAGGACTGATTTCCTTTAGGATGGACTGGTTGGATCTCCTTGCAGTCCAAGGGACTCTCAAGAGTCTTCTCCAACACCACAGTTCAAAAGCATCAATTCTTCGGCACTCAGCTGTCTTCATAGTCCAACTTTCACATCCACACATGACTACTGGAAAAACCAAAGCTTTCACTAGACAGACCTTTGTTGGCAAAGTAATGCATCTGCTTTTTTAAAAAATATAAATTTATTTATTTTAATTGGAGGTTAATTACTTTACGATATTGTATTGGTTTTGCCATACATCAACATGAATCTGCCAAGGGTTGTCTCTGCTTTTTAATACACTGCCTAGGTTAGTCATAACTTTTCTTTCAAGGAGCAAGCGTCTTTTAATTTCATGGCTGCAGTCACCATCTGCAGTGATTTTGGGGCCCCCCAAAATAAAGTCTCTCACTGTTTCCATTGTCTCCCTTTCTATTTGCCATGAAGTGAGGGGACCAGATGCCATGATCTGAGTTTTCTGAATGTTGAGTTTTAAGCCAGCTTTTTCACTCTCCTCTTTCACTTTCAACAAGGGGCTCTTTAGTTCTTCGCTTTCTGCCATAAGGGTGGTGTCATCTGCATATCTGAGATATTGGGACACACTCACACTTATTTTAGGCTCCCTCCATGGCTGTTTTTCTGTGACAATAACCTTATGGCCTCAAAGCTGGAAATATTTACGCTCCTTTTCAGAAACTGCTTGGTAGCCCCTCTCCTGGGCCGTCTGCCTCCCATGCTCTCTCCTGGCCCCCATGTTGTCGATCTCCCAGGTTCAGATCTGTTCTTTCTGGATTCTGTTCTGATACGTTGCCCACCCTGGAGGCTGATGGATGGGTTCCTGTGTCTGTCTCCTCGCCCTCCATTAGAGGGCCCAGGGAAGGTGGGGGTCCCCGAGTTGGGCCCAGAGGGAGCCTGGGGGGCTGACACGTGTCTCCCTGTAGACAGGCCGCACTCGTCTGCTCCAGGATTTGGGAAAGGCCTGGCCCAGCAGAGTTACTTTAACAGATGTGTTGGGTTTGGTCAAGGTGTGCTGAAAGCTGCTGTGAAAAAGGCTGCCGTGGGATCATTGATTTTCTTGAGTGTTAGAGTACTGATGTTCTTCCAAGTTGGAGGGCTTGCTGGGTGTTTCATGGGGTCTGTAATTGTGCAAAGAGGAAGCGGGGAGGGCTTCCGAGGCAGAGGGGTGCCCTGCCAGCCCAGAGCCGTGGGTCTGTGCTTGTGGTGGGAGCCACCAGCCTGGCCCCGGGAAGCAGCTCACAGCCTCCCCCACTTTGTTCTGGAAAACTGAGATGGCGAGGGGTGGGGACAGGTAGAAACAAGGAGGTGCTTCTGGGCAGCGTCCGCCCCCTCAATCGTCCTGAGTCTTCTGTGGGCTCATGTTCATCATTCCTAAGCTGGGAAAATGTACTTCCTCACATCAGTCAGTACAACGTGCTCTTACTTATGTCTGGAATGGAGTTATTAAAGGAAATGAAGAAAATGTGGACCTAGAGAAGGACGAGAAAAGTCTCTAAAGAGATACTGCTGACCTTTCGGTGTATAGCAGGCAGAGTCTTTACTTTCCAGACGTGGATTGTTTTTGTTGTACTGATCTGTATCCACAGCCCCTGCCTAGCCCTGGGTATTCAGTGTCAGAGAAGGAGCAGGCGTGTTGCCTGTGTGTTTGTGTGAGATGGGCCGTGTGTTCTTGGAGACGCTCTTCCTCTTGCTGTGCACTTCCTCAGGCGAGACCCCTTCCCAGGTCCAAGCGCTGTGTACAGCGTGTGTTCACCATCTTTACGTGCCTTCGTGTTGTGGGGCCAAAACCAGAACCAGCACCCTAGACCAGCTTGGAGTGTTCCTGCACCCAATGCCCTACCCCTGCGGCTAACCCGCGAGCCAGGAGCGGAGGCCAGAGCTCTACCCAGAAATCCTGCTGCCCGAGGTCTGCAAGCCAGCTCGTGACACAGGAGATGGTCCCTCACCTGGGCGGCTCATTGTGCCCCTTGGGGGCCTGTACCTGGCCTTCCAGTTCTGATGTAATTGCCCCTGGTTGGGGCCTAGCCACAGTTTGGTTAAGTTCCCAGGGTAACTTAGCTGCTCCCCTTAGTTACAGGTGGATAGACTGAGGTCCATGGGGTGCAGAGACTCGGCTGTGGACAGAGCAGGGGTGGGGTCCCCAGCTGCAGGGTCCAGAGCTGCCTGCTCCACCCCCCACCGTTTGACCCAGCAGTTTTGAGTTTTGTCCTGTGCTGTCCAACAACAAAGGACCAGAGTCTCTTCTGTTCAACACACACCAGATCTGTCTTACATGTGTGCCACCTGCGCAACAGAAGGCTTGGATCCTCTCTGATGAGCTGGAAATATAGTCTGGCTGCAGGAGGCCTGTTGAGACTTGCCTTTAATTCATCGTGTCTCTTTGATCCTGGCCTGAGAGCCCAGAGTTCGGATGCTGCGCTTTCGTCGTCTTTTGCACATCCGCTTCTGTTGGCTCGTCTGTCATCACAAGCACGTCTTACCCTGTCTGTGTGTTTCGGTTGGTTAAGGCGGTCTTACGTTTGACAGTACTTTTCTCATCTGTGGCTTTTGTGGTTGATGCTTTTAATCAGCACCGACTCTTCAAGAAGATTTAGCTTTTGCATCTCAGAGTCAGCGGCCACCAGCGTGTATCTGCGAGGGCTTTCCTGGTGGCTGAGCAGTAAAGAAGCCACCTGCCAGCGCGGGAGGTGCAGGTTTGATCCTGGGGTTTGGAAGATCCCATGGAGTAGGAAATGGCAACCCTCTCCAGTGTTGTGCCTGGGAAATCCCGTGGTCAGAGGAGCCTGGTGGGCTATAGTCCGTGGGGTCACAAAAGAGTTGGGTAGGACTTAGCGACTCAACAACGAGTATGTCTGGGGTTGCATATCATCTTAGAGCTCTGAGCTCAGACTTAGAAGCAAAAGTGTCCTCAGAGTTCACCTGGTCCTGACCGAGCAAGACATTAGTCCACAGGCAAGTGGGAGGCCTTGTCTGGGTTAGTGCGTTCATGCTCCAGCCTTTTGAAACTGGGCTCTGTGTCAGGGGTGGTGATCAGTGCCTCCTCATGCTGCGTCTGGGCAGACATTGCTAATCAATGAGCCTATCCCCGGTCAGAGACCGTGCACCTTGGTACTCCAGGCAGCCGTGGCCAGTCGATCAGCGATGGCGAGGCAGAGGATACCTGTTTGCCTTGCCTGCCTTTCTCAGCACAGCATGCACACCCAGGTCGGGGAGGCAGTAGGGAAGAGCCCCTGAATGGCACCATCACTGGAGATGTCATTCATCCAGCTGCCGCTGTGAGCCATGGTGCCCGGCCTGGCCAGATGCTGCTGGGGCCCATCCCGTTCCAGGCCCCTCAGGCCCGAGGCTGGCTCAGCCCCGTGTCTGCCATGCTGCAGGTGATCAATGTCGATGGGACCAAGCGGCGGACGCTCCTGGAGGACAAGCTCCCGCACATTTTCGGGTTCACGCTGCTGGGGGACTTCATCTACTGGACCGACTGGCAGCGGCGTAGCATCGAGCGTGTGCACAAGGTCAAGGCCAGCAGGGACGTCATCATCGACCAGCTGCCCGACCTGATGGGGCTCAAGGCTGCGAACGTGGCCAAGGTCGTCGGTGAGTCTGGTCAGCTTCCACCCGGGGGCCAGCCCTGCCACAGGCTGGTGGCTCCCCTTTGGTCCACAGGCAGCTGAGCTGGAGGCTTAAGCTGGGTGTGTACGTACCGGGCTGGGGCACCTGCTCTGGGGCTGGACAGGGCAGGAGATGGTGAGAATACCAGGACATGGCGTGGGATATGGACCGGACACAGTGAGTGGGCACAGCTGGCAGTAATTGCTCTCACAGTGGCTAACACTCGTCTACTGTGTGCCAGGCGCTGGCTAAGCGTCTTAGTACAGCCCTCTACACTAATGACAAGATGGCCCCATTCGTACTGGGGCATACAAATGGGTGGCCAAGCTCAGGACTCACACCTGGGGCTCCTCCGACCTCATTGCTGGGCTGGGCTGAGACCGTTGTCCGGTGTGACAGGCTGGACCCTAAAATGCACACCGTTTATCTAAAAGCTGGGATCTGCAGAAAGTTCCCTTAACACAATGACTTGTCTCTTTATGACTAGGATTCCCAGTGCAAGTCCACAAGCTACACTGGGGACAGCAGTGTCCAGCTGTGCTGGGGAGACAGAAGCGGGGAGGGGACAGTGGGCTCTGTGGGGACAGGGACTCTGTCCCCACCTGGGGTCCCAGTGCCTAGTCCTACACCTTCTCATCAGAGACACTCAGCTAACCTTCGCTGGAGGGAGGGACGGGGGACTGACCAGAGAGGCCCCAGGGCTTGCCCTCAAGTTGCTTCTGGTCCAGTGGGTGAGCTCTGCTGCCAGGCTGGTGAGTAGAGCTGAGATGTGAAAGTGATGCCTGGCTTTAAAATGCAAGGGAGGGCATTTGAGTGTGGAATTTGGGGAGCAGGTAGGGGGCAGGGTCTGCCTGGCAGAAGGGACAGCTGAGCATGGGCCTGGAAGTGCGGCCTAGGGGCACCTGGGGGGTGGGGCGGGGACGGTGCCCCCTGTCTCCAGGAGAGGCCTTTGGTCTCAGCCCGCCCTCCTGAGACCAGATGATGGAATCAACACACTTGGTTTACCAGCCGCCTTGGCAAGCATGCTCCTTATCTACGGCAGAGCGCGAGGCCCACCAGTGAATGGGCGTTTGAAAAGCAAAGAATAAAGCCTCAGAGATAAGAAATGTGATGCCTCCATGGGGTGTGATTTAAAGTTGAGAAATTGGGTCCCTTCCCACCTCTCTCTCTCTCATCGGGATTTACTGAGAAAGATGGCAGAGAGGATTTCTTTTTTTAGCTGAAATATTTAACACGAAATTAAAGCCAATTTTAACAGCACTGCGGCAGAGTGAGTCTAGCAGGCTGGCCCAAAATAAAATGTATGCTGACTACCGTCTGCTGGAATAAGAAAAAGGCGCCTTGGGCCGCGCTGGGTGAATCTGAGATTTCAAGGGCGCTGAGAATGTCGGGGACTCGGAGGAGGAACCATCCGGGTGGTGATTTGGGCTGCAGTCTGGTTGGTCAGCAGGCAGGGAGGCCAGGCCCAGTGGGCAAGGGGGAGCAGAGGGCGAGGTGTCCCCAGGCGGCCTTGAGGAGGGGGGCGTTCAAGTGTGCAGGGAGGCCTGGGGCCCAGAACCTTGCTCGGTCCTGTCCCTGAGCCGGGGAGGGGGGGCCCTGGGTTTCCACCAACCCTACCTGCTGTCCCCTAGTGGTGTCTGGGGAAAATGAAGCCACATACAACCGGGGAGCCACTGCCCCCGCATTGCAGGGCCACTGGGGCCTAGAATCTGTGTCTTTCCATCCAGGAACCAACCCGTGTGCGGACAGGAACGGGGGGTGCAGCCACCTGTGCTTCTTCACGCCCCGCGCCACCAAGTGCGGCTGCCCCATCGGCCTGGAGCTGCTGAGCGACATGAAGACCTGCATCGTGCCCGAGGCCTTCCTGGTGTTCACCAGCAGGGCTGCCATCCACCGGATCTCCCTGGACACCAACAACAACGACGTGGCCATCCCGCTCACGGGCGTCAAGGAGGCGTCTGCCCTGGACTTCGACGTGTCCAACAATCACATCTACTGGACCGACGTCAGCCTGAAGGTATGGCGGTGGAGTGTCCTGCTGTTCACCTCTCCTGTGAATACCTGCCGGTGATGGTATCGCCTCAGAGGCTTAAAGAAGGCTTTCTTTTTTTTAATCGGTTTTGTTTTTTGGGGGCCATACCGTGTATGATCTTAGCTGTCCAGTCATGAGAGGGCACGATGCATGATCCCCCTGCGTTGGGGGCAGAGTGTTAACCCCTGGACCCCTGGGAAGTCCCTTAATGTATTTTTTTTAATGATTTATTTCTCTGGCTGGGCCAGGACTTCATTGTGCAAGCGGGATCTTTGGTTTCAGCGCGTGGGATCTAGCTCCCCGACCAGGGGTTGAACCCAGGCCCCCTGCATTGGGAGTGTGGAGTCTTAGCCCCTAGACCAACAGGGAGTCCCAATAGTTTTGTTTTGTTTTTTTAATTGAAGTTTAGTTGCTGTACAGTGTCAGCAGCGACAGCACGGTATAGTGATTGACCATTTTGAAAGCTTATACTCCATGTATCGCTACTGAAATTATTGGCTGTATGCCCCGTGTGGCCCAGTGTATCCATGTAGCTTATTTTACACCTGATAGTTCATACCTTTTACTCTCCTACCCTGACGTTGCCCCCTCTTCCTCTCCCCACTGGTATCCACTGTATCTGAGAGTCTGCTGCTTTTTTGTTATAGTCACTAGTTTGTTACAATTTTTAGATTCCCGGATAAGTGATACGCTACAGTATTTGTTTTTCTCTGTCTGACTTATGACAAAGCATAGTACCCTCCAAGTCTGTGCATGTTATTACAGATGGTGAAATTTCATTCTTTTTTTATGGC
This sequence comes from Oryx dammah, assembly GCF_014754425.2. Lineage (NCBI taxonomy): Eukaryota > Metazoa > Chordata > Mammalia > Artiodactyla > Bovidae > Oryx > Oryx dammah. Next base: position 44,302,343 of record NW_024070199.1, read on the forward strand.
TGAGTATAAAAAATTAAAACAACTATAGGGAGTTCGTTGGTGGTCCAGTGGTTAGGACTCTGCCTCCACTGCAGGGGGCACAGTTTCTATCCCTGGGTTGGGGAACTGAGATCCCACAAGCTGCAGGGTACAGCTAAAAATAAAGTTTTAAAAATTAAAAAAAAAATTAAAAAAAAAATTTATTATGGCTTGATTCAAACCAGTAGAACACTAGTGAACCCATGTTAATACCTAAGCGTGAATGATTACAATGAGCAGATCCAGTGGACACACAGGTGGCTATTTCTAGAGTGATTATATATCCATGTGTCTTTTGGTTCACCCCACTCACTCCCTCACAAGGGCCCACTTACTTAACAAGCTTTCTTTGTTCTGGGTGCTAATGTAAATATCCTGGATAAATACAGGAGAGCCTCCTTTATCTTCTCAAGTAGAGTTTGGTAAACTGGTCCTTGGGCCAGCCTCCTCATTTTGTCAGTAAAGTTTTATTGGAACAGTGGTGCCCATTTGCCTGTAGATCGTCCGCACCTGCTTTCTGCCACTGTGGCTGCGTGTTGATTTGGTTCAGTTGTGTCTGACTCTTTGCGACCCCATGGACTGTAGCCCACCAGGCTCCTCTGTCCATGGGATTCTCCAGGCAAGAATACTGGAGTGGGTTGCCGTGCCCTCCTCCAGGGGATCTTCCCGACCCAAGGGCGAACCTGCATCTCTTGTGTCTCCTGCGTTGGCAGGCGGGTTCTTTACCAGTAGCGCCACCTGGGAAGCCACTATGCAGTGGCAAATCCATGGACCCTGTGATACCAGAAACATCCTCTAACCCCTGTTCTAAAGCACGGGACAACTGAAACGGTGTAATCATCTACCTTGTATTCTACCATTGGTATTACGTGGTTCGTAAGGTTTTTTTCTGATTTTAAAAGTCATAGGGTTCACTGTAGAAAGAGAGAAAAATATACAGAAAAATATAAAGAAAAAAATAAAACATCCACATCTCCATCATTTCAAGTCAGCTGCTGATGTCATTTTAGTGTATTTCCTTGGATTTTTTCCCTATGTTAGTGTTTCTCATAATCAGTCATATGCTACATAGAATTCTGTATCCTGTGTTTTTTTTTTTGGTCACATTATAACATATTTTGTCAAGCTATTACAAACTCTTTCACATAGTTCTTTAAATGTGTAAATTATTCTACTGTGCATATATTTCTTAATCATTGCCTTATTTTAAATGGCCTTCCAGTTTTTTTCCCAACTCTAAACCATACCACAGTAACAGATATCTCTGTGTATAAAGTCTCTTTGTATTTTCTTTCCTTTGAATAACATTTCAAGAGGAAGATTACTGGGTAAAAGATCCAACGATTTCTTTTTTAGGATGTAACTATTTTGAAGGGTCCTGAGACATGTATATATAATATAACTTATATAATGATATATTATTTTATAATTATGTACTATTATATAATATGTTTACATAGTTTAAAAAGTATGTATCCTATATATATATTGCCAAATTGTTTCTTTTAAAAAGGTTGTATTTTAAAAATTCCTTTAAAAACTCAAATGTTGAGGGGGAATAGATAGAAGAAATAAAAAGAATAGAAACTCAAATGTTGTGATCTGGCCCCTCGTCAGTGGCTGGTCAGTTGCTGATAGTGGTTATGGTCAGCAGTCGCTCCAGCATCGCCTGGTGAGACGCCTGCCGAAACCCTGATTCCTAACGGGTGGCCTCTCCTCCTCCCCGCTCCCAGACCATCAGCCGGGCCTTCATGAACGGGAGCTCCGTGGAGCACGTGATCGAGTTTGGCCTCGACTACCCAGAAGGCATGGCTGTCGACTGGATGGGCAAGAACCTCTACTGGGCAGACACTGGGACCAATAGGATCGAAGTGGCCCGCCTGGACGGGCAGTTCCGGCAGGTCCTCGTGTGGAGGGATCTAGACAACCCGCGGTCGCTGGCCCTGGACCCCACCAAAGGGTAAGGGCCGCTTTGCCAGCCCGTGCGGCCATGCCCCCACCACCTCTCCACACCAGCCAGTGCAGTGATGCCCCGAGGCACACGGCTGGCCACTGCCCGTCAGCGCCGCAGTTGAGAGTAGTAATGACTGCTGTGAGCTTGGAGGTGGCTGGGACCAGCAGGATTCTTGGGGGGTCATCTGGTTCATTTCACAGTTGGGACACTGAGGCCCAGAGCAGAAGCAGGAAGGAAGGGAGGCCCCCGTACCAGGCACCACCCGGGCCCTCTCAGGGGAGTCTCTCGTCAGAGCGCTCAGGGGCCTTGCCAGGGAGGGTGTCTTTGTACCTGATTTCACGGATGCAGAAACTGAGGCTCAGAGAAGCTCAGTGACTGAAGGTCACTGAAGGTCATGTCAGTGGGCCAAGAAGTCCTATCCAGACCGCTGTCCGGAGCTTCTCCTCCTGGCCTCGTGCAGCCGCTTGGCTGCAGATTAAAACCTCCCTTGCGAGGCACATGCTTTGATCTGTCAAGCAGCCTGGGGGCCCTGTCCTGGGGCCAGAGGGCTGGGCAGCGTCTTCCTCTGCCTGCAGTGCTCACCCCATAAAGCGTCAGTGATGTGTTGGGAGCACCCCAAACCCTGCCTGCTGCGTGCTGTTAGGGAAGGAAGATTTCTGCAAGCAAAGGGAGAAGTCCAGATTTTAGTGAAAGAACCAGGAAACACAAGTCTGAGATGGAGGTGTCTTCCCCAGAGCTGCTGCTGAAGAGCCAGGAAAGAGGACCTTTGGTGGAGGTGGAGCCAAGTTCGAATCCCGGCCCTGCAAAGCCTGTTTGTCTCGGGGTCTTGTTTTCTTCCTTCTTTGAGGAAAGGGACTGTACGCCCTGATTGGCCCACATTCTCCTGTCCAGCCTACTTAGCGTTTGTCCCTGACACGGGGTCCCCGCCTGGATGTCCTGGCACATGGCCACCATGTTTGTGCACGTGAACAAGAGTATCAGGGCTTAGCTTGCAGGAGGGCTGCTGTGTAACCCCAGGAGCCGGGAGCCAGTTCCGTGGCTGCTCCTGGAGGGACAGTGGGTTGGGGGGGCTCCCAGGTCTCCCCTCGTCCCTGCTTCTTCAGCATGGCCCGGGAGATGGCAGCAGGCAGGCTTCCTGCCCTGACTCAAGGGTGGACACGCTGACTGCACCTGCCCTGCTCCCGTGTCTTCCAGCTACATCTACTGGACTGAGTGGGGCGGCAAGCCCAGGATCGTGCGGGCCTTCATGGATGGGACCAACTGCATGGCGCTGGTGGACAAGGTGGGCCGGGCCAACGACCTCACCATCGACTACGCTGACCAGCGTCTCTACTGGACGGACCTGGACACCAACATGATAGAGTCGTCCAATATGCTGGGTGAGAGCTGGTGGGTCCTGCCGGGAGGGGGCACCCCTGGTGGGGTGTCAGCCATCCTAAGCCCCCAAGGCACTGTGCCCTCGGGCTTGCAAGGTGTGGACAGGCCCCGAGTGCTGACCCACCCTGCCACCAGAGGTGTCCCTTTCTGCCGCTGCTGACGTTGCGTAGAGGCCCTGGTGCTGACAGCCGGGTCCAGACCAACCCCAGGCCAGGATTCTAATCTGACCCAACACCACAGAGCATAGGTTTTCAGTGATGGGGAAACTGAGGCCCTGGGAGGTCACAGGACCTGTGTAAGGTCACCGAGCACTGCTCAGCCCCCAGGACCACATGCTCCCTCTCCATCCGACCCTGAGTTCCTCCTGGGTACCAGGCATCATTCTGGGGCCACTCAACACCCTGGGATTAGATTAAAAACAAAACCCAGGACTTCTCTGGTGGTCCAGTGGTTAGGATTCCACCTGCCAATGCAAGGACACAGGTTCAGTCCCTGGTCGGGGAAGATTCCACATGCCGGGGGACATCGAAGCCCCTGGGTGACTAAGCTCCTGCACCACGACTCCTGAAGCCCATGCCCTAGAGCTTGTGCTCCCAACAAGGGAAGGGAGTACTCCCCGTACACGGCAGCTAGAGAACGCCCACAGGCAGCAACAAAGACCCAGCGTAACTGAAAGCACATAAATAAATAAAAAGCCAGAGGAAAACCCTTATTCCATATCACCTAGCTGTGAGGGCATGATTGGAACCTAGAGCACGACTGGACTTCTTGGTGGTGGCGGGGGGGTGGCTCTCTTGGGTGGTACCAGTTGGTGGAGCTACCCTGTGCAATTGAGAGAATTTGGCTGCCTTCCTTACCGCTGCTGCTGCCACCTGTGGTAGGCACAGTTGTGCCCACTTTACAGATGAGGAGACTGAGGCCTTGGTGGGCCGAACCGCTTGTCGCAGGTACTGTGTGAACAGAGCCAGGGCCAGAAGCTCTGTGTCCTGGTTTCTGCTCGCAATGGGGCTGCACTCGCCCTGCACACTGACTGTCCTGGTTCATGGGGCCTGGAGCGAAGCTTGACTGCGTCTTCGAGGCCACCACGCCAGCCCCACAGGGAGTTATAAGAGGCTGGTGGCAGGTGGGAGACTTGTTGCAGCACAGCTGTGGTTGCCTGAAACAATTAAGCTCCCTGATTACCCCAGAGTGATGACACACTCAGAGGAAAGCCAGTGAAAGCCCTGGAAACCCGCCCAAGCCTGCAGGCCGAGGGCAGTGGGTGCATCCGGCTGGGCTCTTTGCTGCCATGGCAGGTTTCCCGCTGAACAGCACAGATGTGTTCAGAGCACTTGGTTAACAACAGGGGAGTACCCCGTGGGAAGAGTGCCTCTGTGAAAGAGCTGAGTGTGGATTGTGAGCCTGGGTTTTTTTTTTTTTTTTTTTCACTTATTTCCTTTTTAAAAAAAATCATATTCAAAACATTATTTCAAATCGTGCCATAGATGATTTCCATTCCGCTTCCTCCTGCTCCCACATCGGAGGAGCACGTCCACACGTCTCTGATTTGTTTTCATGGGCTTCATTTTTTAAAAAAGTATTTATTTGGCTGTATGGGTTCTTAGTTGTGGCACGGAGGATCTTCCTTCGATCTTTAGTTGCAGCACGCAAACTCTTAGCTGTGGCATGTGGGATCTAGTTCCCTGATCAGGGATTGAACCCTGGTCCCCTGCATTGGGAACGTGGAGTCTTAGCCCCTGGACCACCAGGAAGATTCCCATTACTGGCATCATTTTTACCATAAAATAGAGCATATGTGTATACGGGCTTTTGCAGTGACTCAGCGGTAAAGAATCAGCCTGCAATGCAGGAGACGCAGTTTCGATCCCTGGGTTGGGAAGATCCCCTGGAGGAGGAAATGGCAACCCACTCCAGTATTCTTGCCTGGAAAAAATCCCATAGACAGAGGAGCCTGGCAGGCTATATAGTCCATGGGGGTCACAAAGAGGTGGACACGATGGAGTGACTCGGCGTGCACACAGAGCATATGTGAGGAATTCGCACAACACACACTTTGCCGGGGGAAGACTTAGGACCCCACACCAGGGTCGAGGTCGAGTGTCCCCAGGCCCCACACGTGCTCTCTCCCTCCCGCGGGGCTCAGCCCCACTCTGTGCCCTTTCCACCATGAGCCATCCCAATCGGCCCTGAGCCTGCCTGTTGCCGCTGTAGCCCCAGCAGCTGCCCACAGGTGTGTGTGTTCCGCATGTGGCTGCCCGGTGGTCAGACCCTGGTTCATTTGACAAGTCCTCTGCTGCTGGCGTTAGCCTGAGCAGCCGTATCCCCAGATGGGGTCAATGGGCTACAAGCAAGGTGTGGGCCTGGCCCCCTCCCTTCCGGGGACTGCTGCCTGGGCCCAGTGCCTTTTCCATCTGGAGGCTGCCTGCCTCCTTGCCTCGTGGCCCCTTCCTCCAACTTCAAAGCCAGCTGTAGCGACCAGCCCCTCTCACTGTCCTGTTCTCTCTACCCTTGTGTTTACACCGGGTGTCCTGGGATAATCCAGGATCATCTCTGCAGTTCAGAATCTTTAATTTAGTCACACCTGCAAAGCCCCTGGCCATGTAAGGCATGATGTTCACAAATCCTGGAGATTAGAATGAGGACCTCTTTGGAGAAGAGGGAGTGAGTGGGTGAAAGTCGCTCAGTCGTGTCCGACTCTTTGCGCCCACATGGACTATACAGCCCATGGAATTCTCCAGGCCAGAATACTGGAGTGGGTAGCCTTTCCCTTCTCCAGGGGATCTTCCCAAGCCAGGGATCGAACCTAGGTCCCCACACTGCAGGAGGATTCTTTGCCAGCTGAGCCACCTGGGAAGCCTAAGAATACTGGAGTGGGTAGCCTATCCCTTCTCCAGAGGATCTTTCCTACCTAGGAATCGAACTGGGGTCTCCTGCATTGCAGGCAGATTCTTTACCAACTCATCTATGAGGGAAGCCCTGGACAATAGGGATTAGAGTGTTATTCTGCTCATACCTTCTTGTTCAGTTGCTGAGTTGTGTCTGAATCTTTGTGACCCCAGGGATTGCAGCACTCCAGGCTTCCCTTCCTTCTGTCTCCCAGGGTTTGTTCACATTCATGTCCATTGAGTAGGTGTTGCTATCTATCTCAGCCTCTGCCACCCTCTTCTCCTTTGGCCTTCAGTCTTTCCCAGCGTCAGGGTCTTTTCCAATGAGTTCCACCTGGTTCCTCTGTCCTTGGAATTCTCCAGGCGAGGATACTGGAGTGGGGGGCTTCCCAGGCGGCTCCATGGTAAAGAATCTGCCTGCCAACGCAGGAGACACGGGTTCCAACCCTGGTCTGGGAAGATCCCACATGCCTCGGAAAAACTAAGCCCATGAACCACAACTGTTGAGCCTGTGCTCTGGAGCCCACGGGCCGCAACTGCTGAACTCTCGAGCCTGTGCTCGGCCGCAAGAAAAGTCACTGCAGTGAGAAACTCACTGCAACGAGAGCGTCACCCCTGCTAGAGATGCCTGGGCAGCTAGAGAAAAGCTGAGAAAACAGCTAGAGAAAAGCCCGGCAGCAGCGAAAGCCCAGCACAGCCAAAAACAGGTAAACAAATAAAAGGAATACTGGACTGGGAGGCGGCTGTCTTCTCCACGAGGCCTTCCCAACCCAGGGACTGAACCCGGGTCTCCTGCGTTGCACAAAACTTTTACCCAGCACTTATTTTGTACTGGCATTTTGACCATTCTACATGCATTCTACATGATCTCACTGAATATTTATCACAGACCTCACTGATTTTTTTAATCGTAATTTATTACATTTAAGTATCGCGGGTACCCATGAGGACACTCTTGTCGTTTTTCAGTTCCTTAGATTGCACCAGCTCTTTGTTGCAGCATGAGGGATCTTTAGTTGCGGCCTCCCTGGTAGCTCACTGGTAAAGAATCTGCCTGCAATTTGGGAGACCTGGTTCGATTCCTGGGTCGGGAAGATCCTCTGGAGAAGGGAAAGGCTACCCACTCCAGTATTCATGGGCTTCCCTGGTGGCTCAGACAGTAAAGAATCTGCCCACAGTGTGGGAGACCTGGGTTCAGTCCCTGGCTTGGGGCAGTCCCCTGGAGAAGGGAAAGGCTACCCACTCCAGTATTCTGGCCTGGAGAATTCCATGGACAGCATAGTCCATGGGGTCGCAGAGAGTCAGACACGACTGAGCAGCTTTCACTTGCACTTTGTGACGTCTAGTTCCCTGACCAGGGATTGAACCCAGGCCCCCTGCATTGGGAATGCAGAGTCTTAACCACTGGACCGCCAGAGAAGTCGTGAGGGCACTCTGAAGAATACTCATGTTGCAGATGGGGAGACTGAGGGTCAAGGAGCTTACACAGATTGCCCGAGGTCATGTGATCAGTGGAGGAGCAGGGGGACCCAGGCTGACTCCAGAGCCTGGTTCCCATCCCTGTGGTAGATGGCTAGGCAGAAGGTTTAATTAAAAAAATTTTATTGACATGCAGGGAACTGAGGTTCTGCAAGCCTCATGATGTTGCCAAAATAAAATGAAATATTTTCTGACATACAAATACAGTAAAGAACAAAAAAGTGGTCACGTTGGAGAACTTTGACATACTGATTCTTGTACGTCCATAGCGGCATCAACATAGGCTGGGCGGCTTCCAGGCAGATCAAAGCAAGGAAGTTTCCAGCCCCGCAAAGGCCCTTAGTCAGTCTTACCGGCCTCCTCAGGGCTCACTGCTGCACTGACGTCTGGCTACATGCTCTAGTTGTGCCGTTCTGGAACTTTCTATCACTGGCCCTGCGGTGTGTGCTGTTCAGCATCTGGCTTCTGCCTAATGACTGGGACTCTGTTACGCTGCGTCATTTCCACGGCCTGAAGATTGTACCATGTTTGTTAAACCCATCCTGCTGTTTGGGTTGCTTCCTGCTGTGGCTGTCACAGTCGCTGCTGCGCACAGCCTCATTGTGGCTGTCACACACAGTCGCTGCTGCGCACAGCCTCATCTGCGTCGTCTGGGGGAACGCTCTCTCGTGCAGCGGGAGGGTAGGCGCACACCCAGGCTCAGTGGGCCCTGCCAGTTTCCCAGAGTGCTCGCACGCTTTACCAGCCCGACGTAGGTGGCCAGGCTGTGGGTTGGTGCCCGTGCAGTGCCCTGGCTGACGCCGCGCCCCCGTGTCTCCGCGCAGGTCAGGAGCGGGTCGTGATTGCGGATGACCTCCCGCACCCCTTCGGTCTGACCCAGTACAGCGATTACATCTACTGGACAGACTGGAACCTGCACAGCATCGAGCGGGCCGACAAGACCAGCGGCCGGAACCGCACCCTCATCCAGGGCCACCTGGACTTCGTGATGGATATCCTGGTGTTCCACTCCTCCCGCCAGGACGGCCTCAACGACTGCGTGCACAACAACGGGCAGTGTGGCCAGCTGTGCCTTGCCGTCCCCAGTGGCCACCGCTGCAGCTGCGCCTCGCATTACACCCTGGACCCCAGCAGCCGCAACTGCAGCCGTAAGTGCCTTGCTCTCCTCCTGCCCCTCACTCCTACACGAGATCCGCCTGCCTCTGACAGGTAAGGCAGAGAGAAGCGTCTTATCTGGGGTGCACGTGGGCAGTGGGGCAGGTTGTGCACTGCACATAAGCATGATGTTACCTGGAGGCTTGGGCTGGGTAGAAGCCCTGTTGCTTCATCAAGATGTGATTAGATGGGCCAAGCCCTCCCCTGACACGTCCCATGGGAGGCTCTTTGGCTGTGAAAAACAGTCCCTGTCACTTATAGATTTGGGCACTGTTCCAAATGCTTTTTGCGGCACTTAATCCTCCAGCCTTGGAGAAGGAAATGGCAACCCACTCCAATATTCTTGCCTAAGAATCCCATGGACAGAGGAGCCTGGTGGGCTGCTGTCCATGGGGTTGCACAGAGTCGGACACGACTGATGCGGCTTTAGCAGCAGCAGCAGCAATCCTTCCGTCTCTGGGATAGGCAACATCACTGTCCCCATTTCACAGATGAGGACCCTGAGCACAGAGACACGTAGTTACCCACCCAAGGCCACACAGCAGTGAGACTTGGAACCAGGTCTGAATCCAGGCAGGCTGGCTCCAGAGTCCCCATCCCGACCCCTTACTGCCAGCCTCACGTCCACTTGTGTGATCCTCACACCGACCCTCTAAACGAGGCCGGCCTTTTCTCTTTCATTCCGGTACTCAGAAAAGTGAGGTTCAGAGAAGGTTCGGAGAGCTGGAGCATGACTTCCCCACGGCCCACAGGGAGAACAGACGTGTCCTGTTGGCAGGCTTTTCTCCTGTGACATCACCAGAGCACTGGTTGGAACTCGGCCTCTGAGCAGCTGTAGACAGTTTACAAAGCTCTTTGTCACCCGGGGTCTTGTGTGAGCCTCTAGGCGTTGGGAGGACTGGGCGTCCACGGTCCAAAAGTGTGGATGAGGGACCCACAGCCTCGAAGGGCGGAGGGGCTTGGCGGCAGTCCTCGGTGGGTACGTGATGGGCCTGGGGCCGCAGCTGGGACTCCCCACTCCTGGGCTCCCCTTGGTCCTGTTGTCCAATTTCCGGGGGGGCCATAACCTCGAAGAGTCAAATGGAGGTGCAGATCATCCACCCCCGAGAGGGGATGTGAGCTGAGTGCCGGCTCCCACGGCTGCAGACCCAGGGCCATGATTGGCTCCCAGGGCCATGATTGGCTCCCACGGCTGCAGACCCAGGGCCATGATTGGCTCCCACGGCTGCAGACCCAGGGCCATGATTGGCTCCCACGGCTGCAGACCCAGGGCCACGATTGGACTCACGTGGCGCAGCCATAGCTCTGACAGTGGCCTCTGCACGTTCTGGGTCCTGACAGCCCCGAGGAGCGCCCCCTCCTGGTCTCATGTTGACACGGTTTTCGGCCGTTCCCTGGAGCTCACAGAAGCTCCTGAAGAATCCCACAGCCACCAGAGCATCTCACACACTTGACAGCCTCAGGCTCACTGCCTTTCCCTCCTTCCGACTTAAGTCTTGATAATCTAAAAAGAAATGGAGGCCTTCCCTGGGAGTCCAATGGCTAAGACTTTGCCTTCTGGTGCAGGGGGTGTGAATTGGCTGGGGGGATAGCATCCCACGTGCCTCTCGGCCAAGAAAACCAAACGTAAAACAGAAGCAGTATTGTAACAAATTTAATAAAGACTTTTAAAATGGTCCACATCAAAAAAAAGGTCTATTTGTTTGTTTTTTAATGAGGGGGCTTCCCTGGTGGTCCAGTGGTTAAGACTCTGCTTTCCTGATGCTTAGGGCCATGATTGGGCCCTAGGTTCGACCCCTGGTCAGGGCACTAGCCCCACATGGATCAACTAAGAGTGTGCATGCTGGAACTGAAGGTCCCGCACACCTCAACGAAGGTCCAGTGTGCTGCAACGAAAACCCAGCACAGCCAAGTAAATGTTTTCAAAAAGAAATGGATATCTAGTTTTAAAATAACACATACACTTATAATAAAATACTGAAACGACAGACACGTGTAACACGGAGAGTCAAATTCCTCATAGTTCCCCCGCCCCCACCAAGAATCGGCTGTCTTCCCAGCCGTTTTCCACGTCCATCTCATAGGTACACACACGGACCGACTTTTTAGCATAGCATGCGACGCCATCCTCCCCGGCCCCTCCCTCTTCGGCTCTGACACTGACCGGCGGCCCCTCCCCTGTCTGCCCCCCTCCAGCGCCCACCACCTTCCTGCTGTTCAGCCAGAAGTGTGCCATCAGTCGGATGATTCCTGACGACCAGCACAGCCCAGACCTCATCCTGCCGCTGCACGGCCTGCGCAACGTCAAGGCCATCGACTACGACCCGCTGGACAAGTTCATCTACTGGGTGGACGGGCGCCAGAACATCAAACGAGCCAAGGACGACGGGACCCAGGCAAGTGTGCCTGTTGGGAGTGCTGGAGTATGGAGGGGCGGCCGGCGGGGTGCACTTCCACAAGGAGCTGGCCCTGGCTGCTTCCAGGCCACCACCACCCCCTTTTCTTAGCAGAGGGGGTGCCGGGGAGCACACTGGGCGGTAGGTGATGATCTGGGCCCCAGTTATGTCCTTGTGGGCTGTCAGGCTGAGTCGTGTGAAACCCTGAGATGATGACTCTATGTAGAAACTGGATTTTGCAGTTGTTTACAGCGTGCTGGTGGACGTCACACCCCATGGGGTCTTTTTTTTTTTTTCCCCTTTCCACAGTGGTTTTGTACAAGGACAGTTGGTATTGGTTATTCTAGGTTTATTTTTTATTTCGGAAGAGTTGTATACAGTCATTTCTGCTCTGAAGCAGTATGTGTGTTTCTGAAAATCACCGCACTGTGTAAAATGGTGCAGAACAGACCCCAGGGTTGATGGGGCGGGTGGGGGACTAGGAACACAGCTCTCAAAACTCCATCAACGACAAACCAAGCAAAAGAGAGGAACCTGGCGATGCAGGGGCCACGCCCTGCCCCTTAAATGGTTCAGTACATAAATGCTATGGCAGATACGGCCCTTGACCTTTCAGAGACCCGAAGTTGGCTGAGGAGACGGGAGCCGGAGGGCTGCGGCTTGTGGGTTTTGGTGAAACTGTGGAAGGAGGGTTGCCTGAGATAGGACGCAGCGTTGAAACCCCAGCATGGAGGGTGTGGCTCCTGGTGCACGGGGTCTGAGGGGGCGCTGGAGGTGTGTGTTCACTCACCCCTGCTTAGCATGGTGCCAGGTGCGTGCTCTGCACTTGCTAGTGTTTCTCCTGGGTGGAGTTGTGCAAACTCGAAAACCACGCTCTGCTGAAGTTGTCCCTGATACATCCCAGCATGGGAGCGGAGGTGCGTTTTCCAAACCTGAGTCGAGCAGAGCTGACTGCTTTCCTGGTGTTTGTGACCCAGGCCAGGAAGGACGTTGTCGCTGCAGCCTCCGGGCTCATCCGGTGTATCCAGCCGTGTGACAGGGAACTGTGGCCGGAACCCCAGTAGGACACGCCTGCCTGGCCATGCCAGTTTCAAAAGGCTCCTTTCACAAAAGAGAACCCAGCCGTCTCTTTCTTGACCAAGTAGTCACTGTACTGGCTTATGTCATCATGGGGGAGTCTTGGTACTGTCATGGCAGCAGGACTGTTTTCTGTCAGGAGGGATTTTCAGAAGATCCTCCTGCCTGTAATGTTAAGTGTTTCTGTTCCCTGCCTCAAACTGGGTACCAGGGCTGCCTGTACAGCTGGGCAGCACGAAATACGTCATCCAGCAACAATGTCAGGTTAACCGTCCTTTGACTGTATGTGTCCCTGGTGCGTGGCAGAAGCTCCAGCTATCCCCAGATGGGAGCAGAGCCTGGGGAAGATGGTGGGAATGGATTTCTTTCATCTTTCTCCAGGCTCAGGTGACAGTGAGTTTGAGTCCTTTGGAGAACATGAAGTGTTAATTGATGGACTGTGGCTTCCCTGCTGAGAAAGTTGCTGGGTGCAAATTGCCTTCAAGTCCCAGGGAGAGGCGTTCTTTTGCATTCTTTTATGGTGTCTGCAAAGGTGGGGGAGGACTTTGAAGAATAAGGCCCGTTTAAGAGCACTTAATCTAGATCACATTCATTTCCCTCCCTACTGAACTCCATTTTCCTGTGGCTTTGATTATCTGGAGCACCACCCCCACCCCAAGGACGGTGTTGTTCACTGTTAGTTGCGTGCCCAGTTGTGTCTGACTCTTTGCGGCCCCTTGGACTGTAGCCCACCAGGCTCCTGTGTCCATTGAATCCTCTAGGCAAGAATACTGCAGTGGGTGGCCATTCCCTTCTCCAAGAGATCTTCCTGACCCAAGGATCGAACCTGCGTCTCTTGTGTCTCCTACACTGACAGGCGGATTCTTTTACCACAAGTACTGCCTGGGAAGCTCATTATTATCTACTCGGCTTTTGTTTTTCTATTTAATATTTTATTCTTTCGTTGTGGTAAACATACATTACATAAAATGAACCATTTTCACCATTTTTAAGTGTACAGCTCTGTGGCATTAAGTACATTCGTACTGTTGAACAGCCGTCACCACTGTCTGTCTCTGATGACAGTCTGTCCCTGTTAACACTAACTCTCCACCCGCCTCCTCCTCCCCGTCCCTGGCACTCACCATCCTGGTTTCTGTCTCTGTGACTCTGATAGCTCTTAAGTCCTGCATATAGTTAGAACCGCACGATCGATGTCTGTCCTTTTGTGACTGGCTGATTTCACTGAGCACAGTGACCTCGAGGTTCATCATGGCAGGTATTGGAATTTTTTTCCTCTTTAAGCCTGAATAACATCGCACTGCGTGTACAGAACACGCTTTGCTCATCCGTCCACCCACCAGTGGACACGGGCTGCATCCTCTTTGGGCCCCTTGATTAAGGACCACCCTGTACTGTGAGGGGGCGGGCTGTTGATGGCGACGTTGAGTTGGCTTCTGTTAAGACCTTTGGCGCTGGCACTGTGCTGTTCCTTATGTTAAAACCAGAGTTCAGGCTTTATGAAAGCGGCCGGCCGTGTAAGGTTGGTCTCTTCGTTCCTGTCGCCCGGGGAGGGATGTGGGCGCCGTGTTATTACAGCATGCGCTTTTCTCCCCTGGTTCTGATGAATGTGTGCCTGGCTCCCACATACCCACCCTTCACGGGGAGCCTGACTCTGGCCAGGGCTGGCTGGAATCTTGCTTTACTCCCAGGCCATCAGCTACACTGGTCTGTGGTCTTTGGCACAGAGCTCCGTGGCTCCTGAGAGAGGAAGGTGCTGGTTGGAGGTGATGCTTGACTCCTAGGGCCCACAGCTCCCAGGATGTGGACGTTGTTGCCTGCACAGATGCGAGTGGCACACTTCTAGCTGCCCAGCAGGGCCGGACCAGAGGCTGCCGGGTGTGGAGGGCCGGGAGGGTGGGGAGTTCCTCTCCAGCTGGGTCCTAGAGGCTGGGCCTAGGGAAGGGGGCTTCCTTTTGCCTGCAAGCTGCCTCTTCCCTCCCTGGTGACTTGTTTTATTAACGCCTGAAAAGAGGCACATAAAGAGGGTCTGTGATGAACTGTGGTCAGAGCATCATTAGAAAATGATGCCCTTCTCAGGAGAAGGGGCTTTTCATCCAGACCGTTGGTGGCAGCAGCCCAGGAGCTTGGGAAGCCCCTTTGCACCAGGTCAAGTCACCCGAGCACCCAGGGGGACCACATCCACCAGGGAGTCAGGCTTTGGCCTGGGAGGGAGATGAGGGGTGCTCCTCCTCCAGCATCAGTTCATGAAATGAGGTCCCCCCTTGAAGGGATTCTCTGTCGGTGACTCTGAGAGCCAGGCTCATCCCTGAGATGCAGCGGATAGCATGAAGTCGGGCAGAGTTCCCGGGAGAGGCTCGGGGTGGAGACCCAGAGGGATAACAGCCTCTGAGAGGGGCCTCCACTGCCCCTGGGCTCCCAGGATACACCTCGGGGTGGCCCTGTACCCTCACCTGCCTTTGAGCCCCACCCCCAGCTCTGGCCCTCAGGGAAGAGACGGAGAGGGGGACCTCCAAGCTGGACACCCATTATCCTGGCACCCTAAATTTTTGTTGTTGTTCAGTCGCTCAGTCGTGTCCGACTCTTTGTGACCCCATGGACTGCAGCACACCAGGTTTCCCTGTCCTTCACCAACTTCCAGAATTTGCTCAAACTCATGTCCACTGAGTCGGTGATGCCATCCAACCATCTCATCCTTTGCCGCCCCCTTCTCCTTTTGCCTTCGATCTTTCCCAGCATCAGGGTCTTTTTCAGTGAGTCAACATGTCACATCACGTGGCCAGAGTATTGGAGCTTCAGCCTCAGCATCAATCCCTGAGTACTTTAAAAGCCAGCAAGACTTGAGAGTCTTAATCCAAAAGCCTGGGTCTAAGGAAACAAGAAGGGAGGAGATGCCTTGAGCCGGGGGCCTGCGATCCTGGCTGACCTCTTGGCCGCCTGGAGGTCCCCCTCTCTGTGAGCAGGCCTGGGCTGGCCAGCCGGGGTAGGGTGGCTACCATCTGGGTCCTGTGCCGTCAGCAGTGGCCAGGCCTGGCCCAGAGCTCATGGCGAGAACTCCTCTGGAGGCTGTCGGAGGAGCCCCTTCACTCTTAGCTGGATGTGTGGACAATAGCTGGTTGGAAAGGAAAGGTTCCAAACAGGGTTGAGATTTTGACGCTTGCTGTGGACTGGGGCGGAAGCCTCCGCCTTCCCCGCCGCATTTCCAGCGGATGCTCGTTTCTTTACCGTCTTACAGCCCTTCGTTCTGACCTCTCCGGGCCAAAGCCAGAACCCGGACAGGCAGCCGCACGACCTCAGCATCGACGTCTACAGCCGGACGCTGTTCTGGACGTGCGAGGCCACCAACACCATCAATGTCCACCGGCTCAACGGGGACGCCATGGGCGTGGTGCTGCGGGGGGACCGCGACAAGCCGAGGGCCATCGTCGTCAACGCCGAGCGCGGGTGCGGGGAAGCTGCGGGCTGGGGTGCTGTCCCTGCCGGGGTGTGCCGGGCGCCCTTCCTGTGCATGCTGGCCTCTCGGGCCGGGAGGGATCTTCCACCCCCAACACACCCATCCATCAGGAGCTCCCCAGGGTCCCTGCCACCACAGCCAGGGGTCGGCGGGTGAGGAAACACCAGCTCATTCCCAGTCGTGGGGAGGAGGCGGAGACGCCCAGAGACGGCCTGGACTGAAATCCTGTGCAGGGGTGGGGCTTTGTTGAGAGACAGGCAGGATGTGAGCTCTGGTTCATAGGTCTCGGACCATCCCATCGAATCTGAACCCTGTACAGCCACAGGTGGTGCAAGTTACTCACTTGCATAGGTCCCACCATGGGGAGGTCACTACCTGACTGGGAGCTTCTTCCTTCTTTGAAGCTCCCTGACGCTCTGACTGTCAGCCCTCAGGTTCTCTGGTAGGCTGAGACATGTGGAAAGATGTGGAGGGTCCTGGAGGAAAGGACCAGGGCAGGGGGGGCACCCAAAGCCCCAAGACATGAGGTTAGGAGCATTTGGAGGTGGGAGGCAGGAGCGTGGTGGTCACCCCAGATACCCACAGGGCTGGCCATTCAGAGCCAGAGTCAGACCTGTCCAGGCACTGTGTCCTGGAGCCTCTACCCAGGGGCTGGTGTGCAGACCCGAGTTCAAATCCCGATTCCATCACTTACTGCTTGTGTGACGTGACCTCCCAGGGACTCAGTTTCCTGGTGAAGAGAGTGAGGCGTACCAGCCATGCAGGACCCAGGGGCTCAGTCAGTGCTGGTGGTTCTTCAGGAACCAGAGGAGGGGCCGCCACAAGTGACCACAAACCGGGGGCTTCAAACACGGAGGCCTGTTCTCCTGTGGTTCCAGGGGCCAGAGTCAAGGGCAGCAAGGCCGTGCTCCCGCCAGAGTCTGTAGGGGAGGCTATTTCCTGCCTCTCAGCTTCGGGGGCCCTGGGTGCTCCTAGGCTTGTGACCGCGTCCCTCCGCTCTGTCCATGTCATCACATGGACTCCTCTCTGTGTCCCATGGCCTCTTCTCTCTCTCTTAAGGCCACTCTCACTGGTTGAGGGCCCTTGCACAGCATGCGGGATCTTAGTTCCCTGACCAGGGATTGGACCTGTGCCCCCCGCTGCAGTGGGAGCTCAGAGCCTTAACCACCCGGGACCACCAGGGAAGTCCCAGGAGTAGCCTCATCTTGACCCTTGATTATATCTGCAAACACCTTGTTTCCTAGTAAGGTCACATTTCGAGGTTCCAGGCAGCCATGAGATCTTAGGGGATATTCTCCAGCCCCTCCAGGGTGTGACCTCTCACCTCCAGGAGTGGGGTCATGCGGCTGCTCGCCTGCTGGATGTCTGCAGGGTCGGGGCCGGTCTCTCTGGGGCTTGGCTGAGGACGGGCAGGACACAGCAGGTCCTCACTGCTGCCCTCCGCAGGTACCTGTACTTCACCAACATGCAGGACCGTGCCGCCAAGATCGAGCGCGCCGCCCTGGACGGCACGGAGCGCGAGGTCCTCTTCACCACGGGCCTCATCCGCCCCGTGGCCCTCGTGGTGGACAACACGCTGGGCAAGCTCTTCTGGGTGGACGCTGACCTGAAGCGCATCGAGAGCTGTGACCTGTCAGGTACGAGCCCTGGGGCCTCCCTGGGGATTGGTCTCTCGGCAGCCACCCTGTCTGACCCGCTGGGAACGCCTGCCTTCCCGATCATCGGTCATACGCCACAGTCTGTCGGAGGCCTGCTGCGAGGAGGCACATACAGTCTCCCAGCCACATTCCAGGATGTGGGACCTGAATGATTCCTGATTGGTAGAGTCCAGGGAGGCTCAAAGAGGGTGAGCCAGCTGCCCGGGGCCCCCAGCGTGAGGTGGAGCAGGAATCCAGCATCCACGCTTACAGCTGCTTGGCCATGGCTGCCTTTGTCTGGGGGCCCCTGGGCTGGAGAGGAGCAAGAATGAGAGCTTGGAGGGGCTTTTCTGCCAGAAGTTGGGGTGGGCTGGGGGAAGGGGTGGCACTGTGTTTTCAGGGGATCAGCAACTTGGGTCCACGGCTGCGGTCACAAGTCCAACCCAGGTGGAAGCAGGGCTGACTGAGAGGAGGTCTCAGGTCTGCCTGCTTCCAGGGAGTGTGCCCAGTCTGAGCCCGGCATCCTCCAGGCTCCTGGCAGCCTTCCATTCTCCCAGAGCCAGCATGGGCTGAGCTCTCAGGGTCAGCCGCCACTCAGGGGCCGCTTATCCCTCTCGCAGGGGCCAACCGCCTGACCCTGGAGGACGCCAACATCGTGCAGCCCGTGGGCCTGACCGTGCTGGGCAAGCACCTCTACTGGACTGACCGCCAGCAGCAGATGATCGAGCGTGTGGACAAGACCACGGGGGACGCACGGACGCGAATCCAGGGCCGTGTCGCGCACCTGACCGGCATTCATGCTGTGGAGGACATCAGTCTGGAGGAGTTCTGTACGTGGGGGGCGGGCAGTGGGGGTGTGCGGGGTCCCGAGGGGAGGGAACGCCTCTGCACGGAGCACAGCAACCCCTGGACTGGCCCCCTTGGAGAAAGGGAGGAGGGCAGACCAAGGCGAGAGTAGGGCTCCAGCTTCTGGCTTTGGCTGGGCCCAGTCTCAGTCATCAGAGGCCACCCTCAGGCCCCCACCCCATCCCCTTCTCCATCAGCAACAGATTGGACCGCTCTGACTTCCGTTTCTAGCTCTCAAACCCACTCTGCTTTCCAAGTGCCTGCGATGAGATTTGGCCCAGCTTTAGATGAATCACCCTTTAGATTGACTGAATCAACTGATTAGTAACCTTAATTATATCTGTATGTCCCTCCGCCAAGAAAGGTGATAAAACCATGGGCATGACAGCTCATCACATCCTCCCCAGCTGGGGAGCAGGGTGGGGAATTTGGGGGGCACTTTAGGATTCTGCCTACCACAGCCTGGCTGAGTCGGGCGGCCTGAGGGAGGGATGTCCGTAATTAGGACCTCTGGTTCCTCCACCCGGTCCTTGGCTATATGTGGATGTGGAGGGGTGTGTGTGTCTAAGTGTCTACCTGTCTCTGTCTTCTTGCTTTTCTCTCTTTATTCATTATGACATGCAGCCCAGCGGGCTGCCAGCTGAGTGAGCAGGGCCTTCTCTGTCCTTGTCTCGTGACACCCATGGTCTGGCTGCCTTCCAGGCCCTGGGGCTGCCCAGCCTCACCCCAGCCCATCCCTGTCGGCCTGTTGCCTTGGCCACACTGCATTTTATATATTATAATGTAATATTATATATTACATTATATATGTTATTTCACAATAATTTATAATTTCAAATGAGATTATATTTTACAGCTGAAAAAAGTAGAACTCAGTAAGGGTATTACTTCTCCTGTCTGGCAGCCGGTAAACACAAGGGGGCTTGAATTTGCAACCAGAGCCCATGCTTTAGCCACTTGAATTTTTTTCCGTTAGGCTTCCTGCTCAGAATCAGGGGCGTGACCTCCGAACCGGCCACTTCTTTGTTGACTGCTCCGTGGCAGTTTCTATGGTAATCAGCTGGGTCCCAGATAAGTGAAGTCACCAGGAAACTAGCTTCTAGATGACCGAGGCGCCCCATACCTATGGGTTAGCATGCTTGTGTTCATCTGGCCTCTTAGTCCATGCTCAGCCAAGTCACGGATTCCTGGGTGTCACTGACAGATGGTCAGAACAGTGAATGCTTAGCCCAAAGGTCAAGACCCGCTGCCTGCTGGTGTCGGCAGAAAGCTAGGGGCACTGACCGGCAGCCCCTTGGAACTGGGGCTAGGAGGGCCAGGAAATGTTCAGTGAGCAGGTTTGAGGTTGGAAACCAGGGACGTGTCTGTGAGCACCAGTGTGCGGGCTCTGGGGTGACATGGAGAGGCTCCTCGTTTTGGGTAAGCACAGGAAGTCCTTCGGTGGGCTCTGCCATGTTGATTTGGGACGTGGGCCACCCATCCTGCTTCCGCACACGATCCCACAGCTAACCTCTAAACCAGGGGTGGCACTCTGCAGCCTGTGGGTCCCTGTCATCCTGGCTGCCTTTGCCCTGCAGCTGGCTGACCGGGAGTCACAACCAGTGGCCTGGCCTGTGAAGCCAAAATTATTTACTTTCTCATTTTTTATGGAAAAAGTTGGCTGACCCTGCTCTCAACTATGACTATTTTAAAAACACCTAATCCTTGAGATGGAGGAGAAAAAAACCATGATTTGCCTTCAGGGGTAGGGGTGAGGAGCAGAGCGCTCTTTGCCATTTCCTCTTAGAGGTCAGCCACTCTCCCAGGCACCTAACCATTGTCCAGAGATTGGGCACAGGAGGTTGATGGAATTGAAATATTCAAGGTTCCTGGGGTTCACCACCTTTACTACGTTAATTTCCACGTGTATTAGTTTACTGCAGCTGCTCTAACAAGTGACCACAAACTGGGTGACTTAGAGCAACAGAAATGTGTTCTTTCCCAGTTCTGGAGGCCGGGAGTTCAAAGTTGAGGTGCCTCCAAGGCTGTGTTCTCTGTGGAGGCTGGGAATGAGGGGGCTGAGGGGGTGGGGACCAGGGGGATGACAAGGACGGCTCGTGGCTACAGGTGTCCTGTGGCTGCATCATTGCAGCCTCTGCCATCACATGGCCTTCTCCCATCTTTACCTCTTGCCTGCTTGCATGCTCAGTCGCTTCAGTTGTGTCTGACTCTTTGCGACCCCAAGGACCGTAGCCCACCAGGCTCCTCTGTCCATGGGACTCTCCAGGCGAGAATACTGGAGTAGTTGCCATGCCCTTCTCCGAGGGACCTTCCCGACCCAGGGATTGAACCTGCATCTCTTATGTCTCCTGCACTGGCGGGCAGGTTCTTTACCACTAGCACCACCTGGGCAGCCCTCACCTCTTACGTGCTCTCTTATAAGGATACTTAGTAGATTTAATGCCCCCCCAGATAATTCAGAATTAGACCCCATCTCAAGATCTTTAACGTAATCACATTGTTTGCAGAGATCCTTTTCCCCAGTAAAGGTCACATTCTCAGATTCCAGGCATTAGGATGTGGACATATCTTTTGGGGGGCCCACCACTAGCCCACTACACCATGAGAGACACACAGGCGGGCAGTGTAGCATGATGGTTGTGGGCACGGTGGGAGCTGGTGCGGAAGGCTGGGGTGTGATGTCAGGAAAGTTCTAGATGTGCTTTTGGCCTCCGCTTCCTCATTGGCAAAATGCAGTGTCCACAGAAACAGACTCGCCTGGCTGCCCTAGGAATGAAGTGAGAGGCTTGACTGCACTTCTGTAGGAGTGCCAGGTCTTGCCTGGCCCTCACCGCCTCCCTCCTCTAGGCTGAAGTCCTGAGACTGGAGACCGACCCCCTCCTTCTTTTCTCTCCACAGCAGCCCATCCTTGTGCCCGCGACAATGGAGGCTGTTCTCACATCTGCGTCGCCAAGGGCGATGGGACGCCGCGATGCTCATGCCCGGTCCACCTCGTGCTCCTGCAGAACCTGCTGACTTGTGGTGGTAGGTGTGAGCTTGGCACTTTCTGTTGGGACACTGAACAGGGACCTGGTTCTCTGCCTGCCAGGTTGTTGCCTGGCATTTTAAAAAAATCCATAGTCCCTGTGGCACCCAGGGTTCAAGCCAGACTGTCTTATTTGTCTTCTTTTGTAACACATGCATTTCAAGGCTTTGAATTTCCCTCTAAGCACTGCTTTAGCTGCATCCCACAAATTTTGATGTTGGATGGTATCACCGACTCAATGGACATGGGTTTGAGCAAGCTCCAGGAATTGGTGATGGACAGGGAAGCCCTGCTTGCTGCAGTCTGTGGGGTCACAAAGAGTGGGACATGACTGAGCGACTGAACTGAACAAATTTTGATAAATGAAATTGATAAATGATAATTTTTGATAACTGAAAATTGTATTTTCATTTTCAGTTAGTTCAAATATTTTTAAATTGTTCTCAGTAATTCTTTGGCCCTGGTGTCATTTACAAGTGTGTTGTATAATTTCCAAATAGTTGGGAATTTTCTAGCTATTTTTCTGTTCCTGATTTCCAGTTTAATGCTATTGTGGTCTAAGTGTACACATATGATTTCTATCCTTTTAACTTTGTTCAGATATGTTTTCTTCCCCAGCATGTGGCCTGTCCTTGGTAAATACTCCTTATGAGCTTGAGAAGCTATGTCATCTGCTGTTGTTGGGTGGAGTGTTTCTCTAAATGTCGGTTAGATGCAGTTGAGGGATAGTGCTGTTTAGGTTGTCTGTATCCTTCCTTACTGCTTGTGCTGTCAGTTACTGATTGAGGCGCTGAAATCCCCAAAAGTGAATTTGTCTAATTTTTTTAGTAGTTCTGTCTTTTTCCCTCCTTCTACCCTTGACCCTCTTCTTTCCAAAGGCTGCATGGGGAGTGGTTAAGAATGTAAGCTTTAGGGTCAGTCAGACCTGGGTTCTAATACCAGCTTTGCCACTTCCCAGCTGAGTGACCCTGGGCTGCTCACTTACCTCTCTTATCCTCTACTTCCTTTTCTATGAAACAGAGAAACTGAGAGCATTTATCTGACGGGTTGTTATTAGTCACCGAGTGCTTTGCATGGTCCCTGACACATGGCACACGGGAATGCCAGCTGCCACTAGTCGTGAGGATGGCAGGAGTAACCGACTGAACTGTCATTGTTACCGTGATGAAACTCAGTTCCCAGGCTTCCTCTCCTCTTCCTGCAGGTCCTCCAGGTGACCTTGGGTGTGTTGTTCCTGTGCTCCTTTCCTCTCCTGTCCTCTGAGCTCCAGGGGGTCGGTCTTTGCCCTGCTCCTTACTTCTCACCCTCACCCGCATCATCCCCATGCCTTGTCCCACACATGGCCCATTTCAGGGAGCAGGACCACAGGCCTGTCTCTCTGGAGCTTTCTCCTGCCCCACCTCATCACTGTAAACCCCGGAGACCCTGGCCAAGAAGAGGGGGGCCCTTTGATGACTGTCCGCTGGTGGGGACACCTCAGCTCTCCTGAGCTTCCTGGTGGCCTTTCTCTGAGTTCCAGCCCCAGGGCCCACATGACTTTGTGGCCTGAGAGTGGCTTTGCAGCTCGCACAGACATCCAGACTGCCCTGGAAGAGACAGGGCCTGGGGAGAGAGCTGCACCAAGCGCCCAGCTCCCCCTGGGACCCCAGCCCTGGGATTCCCCATGGGAGGACGCCCTCTCTCACCCTTCCTCAGGGCCTAAAAGGCTTGTGTTCACTGTGTCCCCATCTCCATTCTTCCCTGGTCTCTTCTCTGGGGGCTCTCAGAAGGTCAGGGGCTCACGGAGGTCCCCAGGAGGTGCCATGGAGCCTCGTGCCTCATGCAGTGACCCAGACGGGCAGGGCGTGGCCCACGATGCCAGGGTGTGCTCCGCAGCGCCCCTGCTGTGCGAGCCCAGCCCAGCCGGACGCTCGCGCACACGCACGTACTCACCCTCGCACGTACACACGCACATGCTTGCCCGGCTCTGTTACTTCCAGGAGGAAGCGGTGACCCAGGCAGGCTGCTTCTGTTTTAGGGACGAAGAAACGGAGGCCCTGGGAGGTTGAAGGTTCCTCAGGTTGCCCAGCTGCTGAGAAGAGCCTGGGTTCAACCTCACGTCCGTGCACACATGGACACATACTCACACCCCGGCCCCTCACGTCCTGGCTCTCCAGCAACATCTGCCAGGACTAGGGCCCTTCGGGAAATCAGAGCCTGCCCCACCGGGACCCTCTTCCTCCTGGCTGGGCTGTGGGGGCGGGCGGGCAGTGGAAACAGCAGTCAAAGGCACAGGGCCTTTGGTTGGAGTTCAGGAGTGGGGCTTGGGCCACTGTCCACGCACAGCTTTCCGTGGCCAGCATCCCTGTGTTCCTTGGCAGCTCACTGCGCACACATCCGTTGTCCCGTGAGTGTCCGCTGTGGCCGAACCCAGTGGGAACAGCGGGGATGTGTTCATTTTTGCTCACAACTCTTCCCCCATCTCCCATCCCCGTTCAGTCCAGTGTGGACCCCGCAGTTATGGGGGAGGAACGTGGATTCGAAATGTTGACAGTCTTAGTACATCATGAAATCAATGCTTTTGTGAAGTTGATGTCTTTTAAAGTTTTTTTTGGGGGGGCATGCTCTGTGGCTTATGCATCTTAGTTCCCCCCTGGGGGATCGAACCTTGGCTATAGCAGTGGAAGGGCCCAAGTCCTAACTGCTGGACGACCAGGGAACTCCCAATACCTTTTTCCTTAATCAGATTTTATGGATGTTGATGACTGTTCTTAAACTTGAAATGGAGTTTGGGCTGATTTCTGGGCCTCCAGTTTTCTGTGACTTTCCAGCAGAGGAGGGAGAGATGATGCAGGACCCTGGGGAAGGGGCTCCTGAGTGCCTCTGCTGGCGCCCTGGCATTCATCATGCCCGTCTGTGTCCAGGCCTCCAGGACAGTGCCCCTCCCTGAGCAATACTGTCCACGCTTGGCCTGCAGTAGAGAAGTGGATCCCGAGGGGGTTGACTTACCATGGCCACTGGCAGGAGGTGGCCCCAGATCTCCTGTCCTTCACCCTCTCAGCTCATCACCCTTCCATGACTCCCTCCACCAGGGAACCTTCAGACCCCCTCCCCATTGACTCTGCTCCCCCTCCGGTACCCTTACCACCTGCCTTTCCTCAGCCCACCCCTCAGTGAAGGGCCTGGGTCCTCCACCAGCCCCCACCAGCATGCCCGTGGGCTCTCTTGGCACTCACAGTGTTCTAGCCCCATTGCCCCAAATGTGTAATAGGTGTGGGTGCTGACCACTGGCTTTCTGACCCTTCTACTTCCGGCGGAGGTGCAGGGAACATGCCGGTGTAGCCAGGCCCTGCACACACACCCTGTGCTTTGGGTTGACAGCTTCATGGCCTTCTTGGGACTGGAGGTGGAAAGGCAGACAGGACGCAGGGCAGTGGAGACGAGGTGGATACAGCATATATGAACGGAGCGTATTCTCCGCTTTGAAAGCCGGTCGTGCTTCGCCCAGCTTTTGCCCCAAAGCCGGCGCCCATGATGGTCTTTCTCTGCTCCGCAGAGCCTCCCACGTGCTCCCCCGACCAGTTCGCCTGCGCTACTGGGGAGATCGACTGCATCCCCGGGGCCTGGCGCTGTGACGGATTCCCCGAGTGTGACGACCAGAGCGACGAGGAGGGCTGCCCAGTGTGCTCGGCCTCACAGTTCCCCTGTGCGCGAGGCCAGTGCGTGGACCTGCGGCTGCGCTGTGATGGCGAGGCCGACTGCCAGGACCGCTCGGATGAGGCAGACTGCGATGGTGAGGCCCTGCCCCGCCCTCCCCGCCTGGCCCCGCCCCTTGCCCCGCCCTTCCGGCTCCGCCCCAGTAAGGCTCCGCCCATCCCCTCGGGCACCCCCTTGCCCTCCTGGAGTTTGGGCTTTATCAGGCCGCACCTGAGGAAGGTCACTGTAGAAGCTTTGCCAAGGCTCCTCAGCTTGGGAAGGAAAAAATGTTAGTTTTAGGCCCTCTGAAGGCTCCTGGCGTCTGCCCTACCAGTTTGGCATGAAGGTGGACTATGAGAATCTATCTTGCCTTCCCTCAGTCAAGAATTTTACAGAAATCCAAGACAAATGCATTAGTCAGCTTGCTTTCCATGGTTTACACCCTGGTTAATTCCCATCCCAAAGGCAGTGCTGTCCTCCACCAGCGAGTCTGTGGGTTAATGCTTATTTGTGGATGATTTCTAGCATCCCACTGAACCAGGAGTTACAGAGAGATTTGTCTGGTCAGCCTGGGTCCACTCTGACCAGCAGGATCTTCCTTTAGACCGTGACAGTGAAACAAATGTCTGTGCTCCCTCTGAGTTTTTTCTTTTATAAATGACCTTCTCGGTTGGTTCCTGCCACACACTGTCAGCCCCACGGCCCCGTGTTGATTGCTACTGAGCTAGCTGTTAATAGGTCTTTCTAGCTGCTACCCCCATAGCCACTGGGTCCTGTACTTGGATAACTCAGATTTTATCTCTTCCCTGGCCACTCATGATAAGCAGCCATTCTGTGGAAGATGAAGCCCTGGGGTTCATTCCCCCAAATGTTTCTATAAAGCTGCAGTCGTAAAGTCTTTCCAGCTCACAGACCCTTTGAGAACTTGATGGAGACTAGACCAGGGATTAGCACACTGTGGCCTAAGGGTTAGGCCACCCTATTTTGGTAAATAAAGTTTGGGCTGCATGCTATGTCACCTCAGTCATGTTCGACTCTTTGGGACCTCATGAACTGTAGCCCTCCGTCCATGGGATTCTCCAGGCAAGAATGCTGGAGTGGGTTGCCATGCCCTTCTCCAGGAGATCTTCCCGACCCCGGGATCAAACTCCTGTCTCTTATGTCTCCTGCATTGCAGGCAGATTCTTTACCATCTGAGGCACCAGGGTAAGTTGGTATTCTTTACCAACTTAAGCCACCTAAGTTTTATTGGGACACAGCTTGGCTCATTCATTTACGTATTGTCTGAGGCTGGTGTTGCATGAAAACAGCAGAGTTGAGTAGTTACTGTAGAGACCTATCTGTCTCTTTACAGAAGAGTTTTCTGAGGCCTGCGTTACACTGTTGGCCCCAGCTCGGTCTGGTGGCCAAGATCTCGGCAGGTGGCAGGAGCCCTGATTAGGAACCACTCCCCACCTCCTCCCACTGTAAGAGTTTGTCCTGGTGGAAGGAAGCCCTGGGAGAACAGCAGGCCCTGGTGCAGGCTCTGGGTTCCACCCTCCATTTCAGAAGCTTCCTCTCCTGCTCGGTGACCAGGAGATCTGCCCACTCATTGCACGGACAGGGTTCCTTGTCTCCAGTTTCTATAGTGGGGCGCCTGGGCAGGGATAGGTGGGGAGCGTAGACAGGAAGTACTGGGGGCGGGTGACCGGCGAGCCCCCACACAGCTCCCTTCCTCACGGGGCCGGGGCCCTTTCCAGGTCAGCAGGGAAGCAGTGGCAGCTGCAGTACCTGGCCTTTCTCTTCCCCTTCCCCCGAAAGCCTGAGAGCTGCACCAGTTGCTTGCGTGGCCGGCCTCTGCCTTTCCGGTTGAGCTCTGCCCCCGCTTCCTGACCCCCGGAGCTCTGCAGGCACATCAGCTGTCCCCTGCCCCGCCTGGTTAGGAGCCTGGCTCCTGTGGGCCATCCACTGACCCCATGACCTGGGACAGAGCCTGGGCTCAGAGGCTGTGGGAGGTCTGGTGCTTTGCAAGCCTGACCCATGGTAGGATCCTGGTGAATAATTACCTCCCTGGGTTGTTGAGGTCTCTTCCCTGCCAGCCCATCCCCAGCATTTCACAGGCCTTGAAAGGGGGGTCATCAAGGGGAGGGTGAAGGCTGGTTTGGCCGGGATGGTGCCCCAAGCTGGTCCTCGCAGGGGTCCCTTTGCCTGCTCTGCGTCTGGACCCCAGGCCTCTGCTGCTGGGTCTGGGGTCACGGGGCTGGGTGCACCTGTTGGTGGTCATCTGCTCAGTGCTCCTGGCTGCGTCATGCCCTCCAGCCTCTCTGAACGCAAGGCCCCTCCTTGCAGCCGTCTGCCTGCCCAACCAGTTCCGCTGTGCCAGCGGCCAGTGCGTCCTCATCAAGCAGCAATGTGACTCCTTTCCCGACTGCGTCGACGGCTCCGACGAACTCATGTGCGGTGAGCTGGCCTCCTGCAGAGGGTGGGGGCGGCGGGGTCACCCTGTGCTGGGCTTCTGTTCCAGGACTGTGAGGTCCATAGGGAGGAAATGGTGAGGACCAAAGAGGCTGGGAGTGTCCAGCCTTGGTGGGGGAGTCAGGGAAGCCTTCCTGGAGGTGGAGGCAGCTGGGAGAAGGGAGAGATGGAACTAAGGGGCATTTTAGCTGGGACGGACGCACAGAAGCAGGCCCCTTTGGAGAAGGCAGAGGTGGGCGAGGCTGACTGTGGTGGGCCGGGCCTGAGTGGCAGGCAGAGGCAGCATGTTTCTGCCCAGAGACCTCACTCAGCAGCGTCTGCCAGACAGAATCACCGGATGGAGTAGGGGCTGGGTCCATTCCCTGGCAGCCTGCTGTCTGGCCAAGGAGGAGCAGTGTGTGGCCATGCGCAGAAACACACATGTGCATGCACACGGCACACATACGTACACGCATGTGCTGCACGCCCCTTGAATGACATGGTCTGTATAGTCAGGGGTACCGGAGTACAGAGGATGGGAAATGAAGGCAGTCAGAGAAGACTTCCTGGAGGCAGTGGCTCTTGGGAGGCTGTCGGATTCAGACAGGAAGGGAACTGGATTCCCAGGAAGTGGGGATGTGTCCATGCATCTGGGGATGTGGCGCCTTCGTTCACGGCAGAAGGACCGGGGTTGAGAGCTCTGACTGCAAGATAGAGACGACTTATGAATGGGGAAGAAGGAGGGGTCCCCAGGGGACTCACTGAGCGCTTTTGTACCGTCCCATCAACCCAGGGCAGGCCCCTCAGCTGCCACTTCAGGGGTGAGGTCTGGGGTCAGAGTGCAGCAGTGGGGTTCTGAGCCCTGCTCCTCCGGTGGGCAGGTGTCCATGCTGACCGTGTCTGTCTTCGGCCTCCCCTGTGACTGTGACCCCAGTCATCGGGGTGGTTTTCATCCATAGTCAGGCCTCCTCACTGGAACCAGCAGCCTTCCTCCCTTTCTTTGGGCGGTTTGGCCGGCTGGAGGGGACGGAGTTGATTGTCCCTAGAACCGTTGTGCTGACCTGATGGGGAAGTGAGTGTTCTTTGGACAAGGTTGAGTCTAGAGCCCAGACCGGGAAGCTCCAGGTCAGGGGCGTGAATAGGAAGAGGCTGCTTTGGGGGGGTCGCTGGTGAGGGGCTGGGGACTGTGGGAGAGCTCAGTCCGGCTGAGGAGGGGCAGGAGGCCGCTGTGGGCAGGCTGGAGGGGGCAAGCCCTTCAGGGGTGCTGCCCCAGCCCCCCGGCATCTCCACCAGTGGGCCCTGGGCCGGGGCGGGTACGAGCCCTCCAGGGCACACAGCGCCTGCGCCCCCCCCGCAGGAGGCCCGCTCCATTTGGGTTGACATCCACCGTCTCTCCCTGCCCGGTCTCCGGCAGAAATCACCAAGCTGCCCTCGGACGATGGCCCGGCCCACAGCAGCGCCATCGGGCCGGTCATCGGCATCATCCTGTCGCTCTTCATCATGGGCGGGGTCTACTTCGTGTGCCAGCGCGTGGTGTGCCAGCGCTACGCGGGCGCCAACGGGCCCTTCCCGCACGAATACGTCAGCGGGACCCCCCACGTGCCCCTCAACTTCATCGCCCCCGGCGGCTCCCAGCACGGTCCCTTCACAGGTGAGGAGCCTGAGCCCCGCGAGGGCCCTGGAGGAGGTGGAGAGGGCGGTTGGGGCGGGCCGCGGGGCGAGGGGGTCAGAAATGCTCTTTGGACTTGAGCTGAGCTCGTCTGAGTCGCCCACTAGGGACACCTGTCAGGTGGGGCTTCCTTTCCTGAGCCTGGCTGGGTCTCCTGGGCAGAGGGGCTGGAGAAAGCGTGTCGTGTCCATGGGGCACCCTGGCCCCTGACCAGGCCTCGTCCCCCCCGGCCCCACCCCCCCACCCCACCCCCCGACAGGCATTTCATGTGGCAAGTCCATGATGAGCTCCGTGAGCCTGATGGGCGGCCGGGCTGGGGTGCCCCTCTACGACCGGAACCATGTCACCGGGGCCTCGTCCAGCAGCTCGTCCAGCACCAAGGCTACACTGTATCCGCCGGTGAGTGGAGGCAGGAGGAAGCCCAGCTGGCTCGGGATACGCCCCCCAACCCATGACATCAGGGTTTCTAGAATTACCAGCCAGGCATTCCATCCCTCAGGGTGGTGGGTGCGTTCCGTCCCTCAGGGTGGTGGGTGCGTTCACTCGCCTCCCCGTCCTGACCTGTAGTTTTTTCCTTTCTCTTCTTTTATTGGAGTGGAATTGCTTTACAGTGTTGTGTTCGTTTCTGCTGTTCCACAAAGTGGGTTATCTGTGTGTGTGCATATACTCCCTCCTTCTTGGACCGCCCTCCCACACCCTGGGTTTTCTGTTTAGAAAAGAGCCCTCCCTGATCATTGTGGATAATCCGGAAGTCACGTGACGTCTAAAAAATGGAAGTCGCACCCATAATCCCACCTCCCAGGGCTGCTGTCGGGCGTCCTTGGGTCTGGGTGCCAGTCTTTATTCCGAGGGCCTCCCCCATCCGCAGGGCCTGTCTGGCTGGATGTGAACTTCCCTTCAGTGTCCCCACCAGAAACACCCTGTTTTCCCACCTAAGGCCTTGCTGGTTCCCAGAAATTAGCTGGATTGTTTTCTAAGGACAGGCACTCACGGGGTGACTGTTGCGCTGACTTTTGCTCCCTGGAGCTTCCGGCAGCCCAAGTGGGGTGTGGGCTGGCTCCAGGCCACACCCTAGAAGGAAATGATGGTAGAGGGTGACAGTCTGAAGCCCTTAGTGTCCAGGTCCTGCTGCAGGATCCCGAGGGGGACCTTCTCCTTCATGCTGGCTGGGAAAGCCCCCTATTGCCAGGAGCATGGCCTGGGGTAACCGGGTGAGCCTGATGCATGGACACAAATCTGGGGCTACGTGTCAGGTTCTGACTTTACCTTGTTCTGTGCTTCTTAATTCTTCAAAACCTGACTTCTCTGTGAGGAAATACTCTTCTGAGATGAAGATGGCCCCTTGAACTTTCTCTGGGGGCTCCCAGTGAGCGCCACCCACCAGGACGGGGCCTGCCCGCCCTTCTGAGTGTCCCCCACATGCAGGGTATTGCCCTTCCTTATGCACCTGATCCTGGAAGCGTCTAGGAAGGAGGCAGCAGGGGTTATTATCTCGGGTCCGCAGGATTCGGTCTGAGTCTTCTGGAGGCTAGGGGGCTGGGCTGTTTAGGGGTGGGGGAAGCAAAGAGTCAGCAGAGTGGAGTTGAGGAACCTTCCCCACTGTTCTTGTCCTTCCTGCTGCTATTGTCACCTGACCTTCGGATGGCCCCTGTAGCCAGCTAGAAGCCCCAAGAACCCGTGTGAGACTGAGCTGACTCCAGGACAGCCCCCTGCCCACCCCTCCCACCCCCAAGGTGGACACCAGGATGCTTGCAGCCTCTGGAGAAGCTGGGAGCTGGGGGGGATTGTACTTGGCAGCAAGAGACGACACTGACCACCAGCAGTTTTTACAACGGCTTTACTGAGATATAGTTCACATACCATGCAATCCACCCACTTAAAGTGTCCAATTCCGTGGTTTTTAGTATATTCACAGAGTTGTGCAGTCATCACTGTGGTTAAATTTAGAACATTTCATCATCCCCAAAAGAAACCCTTTGTGGAGCCAGCTGTTTAAAAATTAACTACGTTGCTTTGAATCAGTAATATACGTTCATGGTACAGAATTCAAAGGGCACAGTGAAAAGAGGGCCCAGCCTTTACTGTGACCAGGAATTCATCCCTCCCGAAAGGCACAGCCTGTGCGGAGTTTATTGTCTGTCTTCCCAGAGGAAATCTGTGCATAAGCGAGCATACGAGAGTATGGACTTTATCTTCCCGGCAAAGAGAGTGATTTTTTTTCTTTAATTTTGGAGACAATTGTAGATTTATCTGTAGTTGTAAAATATAATACAGAGCAGTCCCATCTCCCTTTCACCAGTTTTCCGCATTGGTAACATGTAACTATGGTTGTCTTAGCACATGCTTGCTGCTATAACAAAAATACCATGGACTGTGCAGTTTAAACTACACACGTTTATTTCTCACAGTTCTAGAGGCTGGGAAGTTAAAGATCAAGGTTCTGGTTTCTCACTGTTGAAAGCCCAATTCTTAGTTCATAGCGACTGTCTTGTCCGTATATGATAGAAGGCACGAGGGAGCTCTCTGGGGTCTTTTTTTTTTTTCGGCTGTGCCTTGTGGATCTTAGTTCCCTGACCAGTTCCCTGACCAGGAATCGAACCTGCAACCTCCTGCAGTGGAAGCGTGGAGTGTCAACTACCAGGCCACCAGGGAAGCCCCCAGGGTCTCTTTCTTAAGGACACTTATTCCATCCCTGAGGGCTCTACCCTTGTGGCTTAAGCACTCCAGAAGGTCCCACTCTTAAATCATCAGGTTGGAGATTAGGTTTCAGTATATGAATTTGGGGGAGACCCAGACATTAAGTCTACAACAGTAATACGATACCATAACCAGTGCATTGATACAGTTCCCTTTGACTTACATGTGCATTTTTTAAAGACAACTTTTTAAGAATCTGGTTTTATTTGCTTGTTTATTTGGCTGCTCTGGATCTTCGTTATGACACACAGGGTCTTTAGTCACGGCACGCGAACCTTCAGTTGCGGCACGTGTATCTAGATCCCTGATCAGGGATCGAACCTGGGCCCCCTGCATTGGGAGCAGGGGGTCTTAGCCACTGGACCACCAGGGAGGTCCCAAAGACAACTTATTATTTTTGGAGCAATTTTAGATCCACAGCAAGATTGGGAGGAAAGTAGGGAGACTTGTCAAACCCCACTCCGCCCCCACGATCAACCTCCCGCACCAGAGTGGAACACTGGTTACAGTCCACGAGCCTGCACCCAGAGGCCACCGTGTACGTCTTAGTTCACCCTTGGTGGTTTGGATTCTTGGTAGAATTCTGTGGGTTTGGACGAACGTGTAATGAACGACGTGTATCCACCATTAACATCTTGTACAGTGTACTTTTGCGTGTACTTTTTAAAACCCGCACGATAGCATCTGCAGGTAATGGTAGCTCCTCTCAGCCTCACTTTTTTTTTGTGAATGAATTTATCTGTTATAATTGGAGGCTAATTACTTTACAATATTGTCGTGTTTTTTTGCCATACATTGACATGAATCAGCCACGGGTGTACATATGTCCCCCGTCCCAAACCCCCCTCCGGCCTCCCTCCCCATCCCATCCCTCTGGGTTGTTTCAGTGCACCGGCTTTGAGCGCAGTTTCATGCATTGAACTTGGGCTGGTGATCTGTTTCACATCTGGTAATATACGTGTTTCAATGCTGTTCTCTCAAATCATCCCACCCTCGCCCTCCCCCACAGAGGCCAAAAGTCTGTTCTCTATACCTGTGTCTCTTTTGCTGTCTCCCATATAGGGTCGTCGTTACCATCTTTCTAAATTCCATATATATGCGTTAATACACTGCATTGGTGTTTTCCCCTCTGAGTGACTTCACTCTGTATAATAGGCTGCAGTTTCATCCACCTCATTAGAACTGACTCAGCCTCCCTTTCTGCTGCTGAGGCTCAGTGAAGGGCTGGCCTCTACCCAGCACTTCAGAGGAACGCCCTCTCTGTGTGCTACATCACCCCGACTCCAGAAGGGGGCGCTGTCCCCACCCTGTTTCGCAGTGAGGAGGCCGAGGGACCGAGTGGTAACTACCCGACCCCCTCCTCCCCCGGGGGCCGTTCTGCCTGAGCTGACCACTCTGCGCCGGTCTCTCCTGCACCCTGAAGTTTGTTTCCCTTCTCGGGCAGAGCAAGCCCCCTTCTTGGTGACTGGACGGTGCCCTTTGTTGGGGTGTGGCTGGGCCACACCGGTGGGGTGTCTAGTCACCCCAGGATCTTGTTACCCCAACAGCAATGCTCAGAACGCCTGCATTTTCCTCGTTTAGGGGAGACACCAGGAAGATGCCCTGTAGCTAAGGCTGAAGGTCATCTTGACCTTTCTTGGCAAGGGGGTCCTTAAGAGACGACAGTCCCTCTTCCCACCAGCAGAGGGCAACACCAGCATGACTGTTCCTCACTCTCCGCGGGTCCAATTTAGGGTAAAAATGGTATCGTAGTGTAATTTATATTTCACTTATTACAAATGACGTCAAACATCTTTCTGTATGGTTAATAACCTTTGTAGTTTTATTTTCTCAGAAAGGTGTGTTTATGTCCTTTTTCTGTTGGGTTGTTGGTTTTTTTTTGTTTTTTTTTTAATCCATTTGCAAGGGCTCTTTGGTTTCCCAGGTGGCACTAGAGGTAAGGAACTCTACTGCCAGTGCAGGAGACGAAAAAGAGCTGGGTTTGATCCCTGGGTCGGGAAGATCCCCTGGAGTAGGAAATGGCAACCGGCTCCAGGATTCTTGTCTGGAAAAATTCAATGGACAGAGGAGCCTGGTGAGTTCCAGTCCTTGAGGCTGCAAAGAGTCAGACACGACTGAGGGACTGAGCACAGCACAGGGGCTCTTTATGTAGAGGTATAGCTATATTAAGAGAATTAATATATGGGATATGGGTTGAAAATGTTTTTCCTAGCTGTCTGTCTTTCGATTTGGTTTATGTTGTGTTTTGTCCTTTATACCATGAAATTAAGTCTGGAGGGGTGTTGATCATGCCCAGAAAGGCTTTCCCTCCTCATAAAAAAATAGTTTCTTTCCATGTTCTCTTAAAGTTCTCAAGGTTTCATGTTTGTGTTTAAAACTTGCCCTTGGAATGTAATTAGAAGGTCTGAGTGAGTCTGGAGGTACTGACTATTTCTGCGCTGATGGCTTCCAGGCAGCTTTTATGAATTGAGGTCCAATCAGGAGACAGAAACCATATGGTGATTTGACCAGAGAAAGTTCAATACGTTATTAGCAGGGATTGGAATTCCAGGGCGTTGGCTGGTGAGAGGTAAAGAGGACTCTTTAGAACCCAGGAAAAGCAGATTATCTGGGAGAGAGTGACTGGGAAAGAGCCCCCAGCTGCCACGCACCAGAGACAGAGAAGGGGCCGAGGTGCTCACCAATGGAACTTGCTAGAGATCTGCCTACTGCTGTACTGGGAAGACTTCCCCACAACCCTTCCTTGACCTTCACCTCCCCGGCGCCCTGAAGGAGGTAGCTCTGACAGCCAGCAGGGAGGGGATTATGGGCAGGATCCCAGAGCTCCTTGGAGGCAGAAGTGAAGAGGAGCCAGGTCCGGTCAAGTTCAAGGGCAGATGCAGAAAAAGCTCCCCACCCCCAACCTGGGGTGAGGGGCAGGCCCTTTCTGCTGGCGGTGCTCCCTGACTGGTTTCTGCTCCCCTCTTCACCCCAGCTGTACCTTGCCAGCTTTGGGGTCAAATCCTGAGCATCCCGAGGCTGGCTGTTTGGGCTGAAGAGGACCCTTCCCCCAGAATAAGGAGAGGGGTCCATGTGGTTCCTGAAGGGCAGGGGAAGGGCCTGGGCTTTTCCTGTAGGTTATTCACCAAGTGTCAAGACCGCCTTAGGAAGCAAGTCTTTTTAATTTTTTTGTTTCTTTTTTAAAATTTTCTTTCTTTCTTGGCTTCGCTCTGAGGCATGTGGGATCTTGGTTCCCTGATCAGGGATTGAACCCAACACCTCCTGCATTGGAAGCGCAGAGTCCTAACCACTGGACCACCAGGGAAGTCCCTAGCCCCATTTTAGAGATGAAGCTACTGAGGCCTCAGAACGGGAAATCCCTCACCAGGGAGCCTGCTGCAGCTGGGAGGTGCTACAAAGGACTCAATCCACATCTTCCCTGGGAAAGGCTGTGCCCTGTCCACCACCCCAGGGACCTGGGGAAGGTCTGTCCTTCAGGGCACATGCACAGTGATAGCCCTCTGCCTGCTGTGCCCCCTGCAGGGAAGCTGGCAGGAGGTGGGGGCGCGGGGGAGTGCTAACCTGGCCCGTGTCTGGGCCCCTGGGTCCCACGGCCCCTTTTGTGGGGCCAGTAGTGTGCTGCCTGGCTCTGGAGGGTATGTGCTTGGGGGGAAGAGTTGTGTCTACACCACAGTTTGGGGGCAGTGTAGTCCCTTGAGAAAGGGGCACCCTTTCCTGGTTTGTTGAGACGCTGGTCAGGCGGGCAGCTAGGCTGTAGCCCCTCCCTGGTGGGTGGACCCCCCTGCGTCCTCAGGGTTCCCCCAGGAGTGTTTGGAATAAGGAGTGAATTATAGAGATTAGACTTTTGCACCACGTGGAAGGAGATGGGGAAGTAAAAGTCCCAGAGGAACCTCGCCAGGCGCTCTGGGGCCCAGTGACACGCCCAGGCCGGCAGGGACACTTCCCCGATGGTGACCGGCGTGCAGGACCCATCGGGGACCTGAACGCGCTGGCCTGGGGTCACCACTGGTCAGCGGGGCGGCCCCGGCGGCCACCCTGCTCTGCCCCTCCGCGTGCCCACTCGCAGGCCACAGCTGCCGCTTCCCCTCCCAGACCAGGAGGGGTCGTGGGAGGAGGCGAGGCGGGCGGGGGTGGCGGGACCGCGGGCTCCGGGGCGCGTGTGACCTCGCTTGGCCTCCCCACAGATCTTGAACCCGCCGCCGTCCCCCGCCACGGACCCCTCCCTGTACAACGTGGACGTGTTCTACCCTTCCAATATTCCCGCCGCCGCCAGGCCGTACAGGTACGGAGCCCCCGCGGTCCCGCGCCTGGCCCCCTTTCCCGGGAGAGACAGCGGGTAGGGGTCGGCGCAGCGCGGGGCGCGCTGAGGTCAGAAAGCACCCGGAGCCCTCGGGTGGGAGCCTTGGGGGTCTTGGGAAGCCACCGGGGGTCCCCACCGCGGCTGGCCGGTCCCCGAGGGCTCTGCGCTCAGGCGGTGCTTGAATCCGGCTGGGGACCGCGGCGAGGCCGCCACCCCTCGGTGCCTCCCCCGGGAAGGAGCGGGCTTGGCAGGTCCTCGCCGGGGCGATCCTTCCGCCTTCCTCGCGGCGCAGGCCTGCTTCAGGGGACGTCGGGTCCGGCTCCGAGCCAGGCTGGGCGAGCTGAACCTGCTGAGCTTCAACCACCCGGTGGTCTCAGCCCGCAGGGCCCACCCCGCCCCGGCTGATGGAGCACGTGGAGGCTGGGCCCGGCTAGGCTTGTCCTCCCCCCCCCCCCGCCCCCCCGCCTCCCGCGTAGAGAGCCTGGGTCTGGGGGCGCTGCGGGTGGCGCCTCGTGGTCCTAGAGCCGCGGACCCTCGGGGAGCGGCGCCGCCCGCCCTCTGGTGGCCGTTTTGGGGACTCCCGGGCCTGGAAGGGGAGCCGGCAGATTCCGGGAGGCACCGCTCTTGACCGGGTGGTCACGACCCTGGTCAAGAACGTGCAGGGGCTCCCCAGCCTGCCTGCTCCCAGGGCCCCACGTGGGGTGTCCTCCTGCTGCGCCTTCCTCAGCGGCGGGCCCTTTGGAGCCGGCTCCCCCTTCCTGCCCACTGTGAGCCCCACCTCGGGCCCAGGCCACAGGGCGATGTCGCGGGGGTCATCAGGAGACATCCCCGGGATCAAGACGGGACTGGCTGGTCTCCACTATTTACAGTAGTGATACAAGGGGGTATAGCCGTCGAGCACTTACTGGTGTCGGGCACTGTTTCTAGCACATTCCATGCAGAATCTCACTTTAGTCCTCATAAACCGCTTTTGAAACGGACACCGTTTCATCCTTCCCATTTTGTCAAAGAGAAATGGAAGCTCAGACAGGTTAAGTAAGTTTAGTCCCAGGTGGGCTCTGGGGCCTCGTTCTCCATAAAGGTGGCCTTGGTTCGGGGCTGCAGTCCTTGCCAGGGCCCGGACTTGGCAGCCTGCAAGGTAAGTGCAGGCGCGCCCACCTTGGAGGTGGGGCTGTGGAGGCTCAGGGGGCCCAGGGGCAGTTGGATGCGCATGTGGGCCTCTCTGAATGCAGGCTCCCTTTGCCTGTATCCCCTTCAGGCCTTACATCATCCGCGGCGTGGCGCCCCCGACCACGCCCTGCAGCACGGACGTGTGCGACAGTGACTACAGCGCCAGCCGCTGGAAGGCCAGCAAGTACTACCTGGATTTGAACTCGGACTCAGACCCCTACCCGCCTCCGCCCACACCCCACAGCCAGTACCTGTCGGCGGAGGACAGCTGCCCGCCATCGCCCGCCACGGAGAGAAGCTACTTCCACCTCTTCCCGCCCCCGCCGTCCCCCTGCACGGACTCCTCCTGACCTTGGCCGGGCCACCCCGGCCTCTCAGCGCCCCTGTACATAGTTTTAAATATGAACAAAGAAAAAAATATATTTTATGATTTAAAAAAAATATAGTTGGGATTTTAAAAACAGGAGAAATGTGAACAGTGATGGGGTGGGCAGGACAGGGAAAAACTTTGTACAATGGAGAAAATATTTATAAACCTAATTTTTTAAAACATCATTGCCATTCTTTCATGCCCTGTGTGTGGGAGCTGCCTGTCCCCGAGGAGTGAACGGCCCACCCTGGGCAGCTGTCAGAGTCCTGCCCTTATCCTCCTGGGCATCTCACCTTCAGGCTCCCCAGGGAGGGGTGAGACCTCTGGGAAGAGGCCTACGGGGGGGTCAGCTTCGTGGATGCCTGACTCATGCCTGACTTGATGTTTGATTTTATGCTCTGCGATTGCCGTCCTGAAATTCTAGATAATTTTGAAGACTGAGGCCCTGCATTTCATTTGGCATTGGGCTCTGCAGTTTATATACCTGGGCTTTGGGCTATTCCCTGGCTGGTCCCACCTACCGTCTGACCTGTATGTGCCAGCTCAGGACTGCTATTGCTCATCAAGACACCCCCACCCCACCTGGTGATCCAGCGGTTAGGACTCGGCGCTTTTACTGCCAAGGGCCCCGGTCCAATCCCTGGTTGGAAAACTAAGATCCTGCAAGCTGCATGGTGTGGCCAAAAAAAAAAAAAAAAGCGCTGGGGGCCCTGCCATCCATGTTGACCCAGTGGATGGTGCTGCCAAGCCACACTTGCCCAGGTAGGGGAGGGAGATACCAGCCCTCCTCCTCTTCCTGGCCCCCTCCACACCCATCTCTGCAGATGGGCTAAGGACAGCCCACTCCTCACCGAGACAGTCCATACACACTACCTGAGGCCTGCCCTGTGCCCACCCAGGTGGTACTGGAGGAGACACGGGTCAGCCTGGTCCCTCCCCCAGGGGCCCCCAGGCTGCAAGAGTCGTGGTGTGTTGCGAGCAGGCTAGGCTGTTCTGGGGTCGGGTAGGAAGAACCACCTTGGCAGGGTTGGGAGGAAGGAAAAGGCAACAGCCAGGAAGGGCTTGACCCTCGGGGAGGTGGATGGGAGGTCAGGGGAGAATCGGGGCAGTGCTGGTGTGCCCTCCACTGGAGGGTCAAACCACAAAGAGCTGAAAGAAGAAGGCACTCCTGACCCCCAAGGCCTGGAGAGCGGGGTGAGAGCCGACGGAGGGGAGTCTGTTGGGGCCATAGGGCTCCAACGGTGGGCCCAGGGGTCGGAGCTGGGATGGGCCTGGCTTCTTGGGACAGATCTTTTTTTTTTTCAGTTTTTGGCTCTGCTGGGTCTCTGCTGCTGCGAGGGCCTTTCTCTAGCTACAGGGAGTGGGGGCTACTCTCCAGTTGAGATGCACAGGCTTCTCATTGCAGTGGCCTCTCTTGTTGTGGAGCACTGGCTCCAGAGCACAGGCTCAGTAATTGTGGCGCACGGGCTTGGTTGCTCCGCAGCACGTGGAATCTTCCCGGACCAGGGATCGAACCCGTGTCTCCAGCATTGGCAGGTGGATTCTTTACCACTGAGCCACCAGGGAAGCCCTGGGACAGAATTTGAGGAGACTCCCCTGAGCCCTGATTGCCTGGGAGTCCCCTGAGGTCATGGCTCATCAGCCTTGAAGGCGGTAGACACAAGTGGGCTTGCTGGGGACGGGGTGACTGGCTGTTGGTGCAGACGAACCGTGAGAGTGGGCGGCCTGTCCTGAGTCCTGATCAGGGGTGGGGTCCACGCTCAAGGCCCCTTTGAAATTTATTTTTACTTACAGGAAATGGCAACCCACTCCAGTATTCCTGCCTGGAGAATCCCATGGACAAAGGAGCCTGGGGGCTACAGTTCATGGGGTCTCAGAGTCAGGCTTGACTGAAGTGACTTAAGCATGCATGTATTTATTTGACTGTGCTGGGTCTTAGTTGCAGCACGTGGCATCTATTTAATCATTCCCTGATCTGGGATTGAACCCAGGCTCCTCACATTGGGAGTGTGGAGTGTTAGCCA
Organism: Oryx dammah; assembly: GCF_014754425.2. Taxonomy (NCBI): domain Eukaryota; kingdom Metazoa; phylum Chordata; class Mammalia; order Artiodactyla; family Bovidae; genus Oryx; species Oryx dammah. The sequence continues at coordinate 44,341,984 of NW_024070199.1, forward strand.
TTGGACCAGCGGGAAAGTCCCAAGGCTGCTCTGCAGACCACAGGGGTTGGATCTGCCTCTGCCGGAAAAGCTTCGTCTCTTATCCACACCATCCAGCTGTCCCCGTCTGTCAAGGAAGGGTGCCATCGCCTGCCCCTGGGACTAGAGTAAGGCTTCCATGAGATAAGCCTCGCCCAGTCAGGGCCTGGCAAGCCGCAGGTCCTTGGTCATGGGAGGGTGACATACTTCCTCAAGGTCGCAGCGCTAAGGACCAGCCGCTCCCAGGCCCAGGTTGGATCTCCTGTCCACAGAGCTGCCTGCGGAGGCTCAGGGCTCCTAAGACTCGCCCCGTGCCCTGAGGTGCTCCTTAAAGCACCTGTCTCCATGCAGGCGGGGCTTCCCAGGTGGCGGTAGTGGTAAAGAACCCGCCTGCCAGTGCAGGAGACTTAAGAGATGTGTGCCTGACCTCTGGGTCTGGAAGATACTGTGGAGGAGGGCATGGCAACCCACTCCAGTATTCTCGCCTGGAGAATCTCAGGGATGGGAGCCTGGTGGGCTGCCGTCTATGGGGTCGCAGAGTCGGACACGTCTGAAGTGACTTAGCACGGCAATGCAGGCGGCCAGCGGGGCAGGGGAGAGTGGCTGCCTCATGGGGGAGACCCCCCCTCTCCTCCCTTCCCTCTCCCTTGGGCAGCTAGGGATCTGGTGGGGGGGTCGGGGTGGGGGCAGTGGCTGGGCTGTGTGCATTGACAGAAGGGGGAACCACCCTCTGAGGTCCTCCCCTCCCTCTCCTGCGGGCCCCCGGATAGAGCCATTGCGTGGCCTAGGAGCCCGAGGTTGCCTGCCGCTAGACCCGTTCCTGCCGTGTGAGGTCAGCTGGTGGAGTGGGGTCAACCCTCTGGCCTCCTACCATGCGCCAAGTGAATCTGTCAGCCTTCAGTCAGCAGCTACGGTGTGCAGAGCTCTGCACGCCAGTCCCACGCTTGAGGACCCAGACAGTAGCCAGATGGGACCCTTCCCTTAAAGGTGCTCAAAATTAGTAACAGAGGCAGCTTCCTAAGTTGTGGAAAGCACAATTTTGAGATATCCTGGGGCCTATAGGCAGGAAGGCAGGGAGGGCTTCCTAGAGGAGATGATATCTAATCTGTGTCTTCAGTGAGGGGGTGAAATTAACTGGCTTATTTCATTTAAACTTCACAACAGCCCAGCGAGGTAAATGGTATCCCCGACTTATCGTTGAGGAAACCAAGGCTTGAAAAAGAAGTAAAGACAGAATTTTTTTCATTCATTTCTTGAACTCTTCCTTTATCCAGCAAATGTTACTAACTGGCTCCTGGGTGCTGCTCAATGTGGCCAGAAGGGCGTCCACCTTCCCTTTAAACCCTCTCCCTCTGCACTGTCACCCACTACTTCCCAAGGCTCTGCCATCCCTTCCGGAGCCCTGTGGGGTCTCCCTCAGGTAGTGGGCTCCCTCCCCACCGACCCCATCAGAGGGGATCCATTTGTTCAGCTCAGCCTGCCTCCAACCCCGGGATGGGTGTGGGAGCTCTTCCCTGCCTGGGGTCCAGTGCTGCCTTGGGTCTGCAGCTGCCCTGGGCAGTTGAACAAAAGCCATGTGCCCAAATCTTGGGCACGTCCACATGCTGGGAACCAGGCTGTGGGCAGCAGAGGGGGTTCTGTCCCCGAGAAGCCCGGGTGGTTGCTGAGCTGGGTGGGCCTGGGTCCCGCTTGGCCCCTGCAGTTCTCCTTCTCTGGTGCCTCCAGCACTGGGACCTCCTGGTTGGACCGTACCCTCCGGGAATGCAGCTGGGGTCCCACCAAGCAATCCCCATACTGGCTCCTCTCCTAGATTTCCACTTCTCGGACTCTCCCTCTTCACTCAAAGGCTGTCTTCTCTTTTCTTTCCCGGCAAGCTCAATGGTGACCCTCATTATTAGCGATCCTAGTGGTTCTCCTTTCTACCAAGTCCTTTAATGGGAAGGGAAATACTCAAACCCCGACCCCCCACCCCAACCCAGACTGTATCTTAATGCAGTGAAGAAAAGGAAAAGATACACGTTAAATTTCCATCTGAAAGTGGGCCCACCTTCACATCCCACTAGAGTTCCCTATTTGCCCCCTTTTCTCCAGCCTCAACATGTTGTAGCCCGACCACCCAGCAACCCCCTAGCACTGGCTCGGGGCCTCCCGGGGCATGTCCCCTGCCAGGGCAGCCCCTTTCCACCCCTCGGATCAGTCCTGAGCCCTGGTGACATAACAGAAGGAAAGACAATGTGGATCTTTGTTCTCAGGGCGAGCTCCTTCCATCTCAAGCCTTTTTATCCGGAGCTGGTCTTTTCTGAGTGTATTAAAATGTCCTTTCTTTTTCTTTCTCTTTCAGTTGCCTTGGGTCTTGGTTGCTGCACACGCACTCTCTCCAGTTGCAGTGAGTGGGGGCTGCTCTCTCATTGGCTTCTCACTGCAGTGGCTTCTCTAACACATGCTCTGTGGCTTCTGTGTGCCTCTCTCAGGGCACATGGGCTTTGGCAGTTGCAGTTCACAGGCTCAGTACTTGGGGTGCATAGGCCCAGTCACTCCACAGCACGTGGAATCATCCTGGACCAGAGATCAAACCTATGTCTCCTGCACTGGCAGGCGAATTCCTATCCACTGTGCCACCAGGGAAGTCCGAAATGTCCTTTCTTTCATAAAATCACAGTAATAGCAAATAATATTTTTAAAAAAATCATTACTTGATAGGATTAAAAGATGGCAGCTCTGTTCCCCAAAGTTAAGGAATCATAGCTGGGTGATGGGCACATGTGTGTCACTATACTTTCCTCTCTACAGTTGAGTATGTGTAAAATTTTTCATATAATTTTTCTAAAAGTCGAGATGGGTTGAAAATTGAAATATGAAAAATCAAATTACAAAGGGATTAGGGAGAAAAAGGGGGAGGTGGTGATCTGAGAAATCTACAAGTTTTATGATGGTGAGGTCAATGCAGAACTTTGAGGTCACTGTCCTCCATGAAGCCTGTCAATGGCTCCCCATGGTCCCCAGGAGATAGGCTCAACTCAGATGCCGCCTCTTCCAGGAAGTTCTCCCTGACTTCAACTCTTCTAGTTAGGCTAGGAGCTCATCATAAATGGAGACTTTGGGTGCCCACTTATGTTAGGTGAGGGACTGCATTCTTTCATTTAATTATAGTGCATATAGCTCTGTGATCCACCGGAGTCTGGGATGGAGGAGTCTGAAGCAGGTACCAGCAAGTCCTTTGATGATGAATGAGTAAAGGGATTCAGCTATCAGTGGGTGGCTGGACCAACTCCTCCACAAGAGGGCAGTCCCAGCCCTGATTGTCCCCTCCTGCCCACACACTCAGAGGTGTCCCTCTGAGGCACCAACCCGTCAAAAACAACACTGACTTGTGCCAGAAGACCGGGATAGGGACATGCATATGCAAGAAACAGACCAGACTGAATAGGATGAAGGCTTCATGTTGGATTATTTGGAAAGGAAAGACAGGGGATAAATAGGCTTAAGACTTCCTCACCAGATAGAAGGTAACATTGGAAGAAGGAGGTGGTCCCAGCTGCAGAGAAGGGTCACACCAAGGACAATTCTCAGAAAATCCAGTCAATCAGAAAGGTCAGGAGGTCTTTAAAAAGTTTTTTTAATTTTTTTAATTTTTGGCCACCCCGAGCAGCACGTAGGAGGACTTTAGTTCCCTGACCAGGGATTGAACCCACTAACCCTGCATTGGAAGGTGGAGTCTTAACCACTGGACCACCAGGGAACTCTCTAAAAAGAGTTTTTAATGAAATGAACAAGTATTTCCTGAGCATCTATTGAGCTGGTAAAGAATCCTCTTGCAATGTGGGCAACCTGAGTTCGATCCCTGGGTTGGGAAGATCCCCTGGAGAAGAGAACGGCTACCCATTCCAGTATTCTGGCCTGGAGAATTCCATGTATAGTCCAGGGGGTTGCAAAGAGTCAGACATGACTGAGCAACTTTCAGTTCAATTCACTGTGTACTAAGTACTAGGTACTGGGGTGAAAAGATAGTGAAAGTGTTAGTGACTCATCCATGTCTGACTCTTTGCGACCCCATGGACCGTAGCCCACCAGACCCCTCTGTCCATGGACTTCTAGCAAGAAAACTGGAGTGGGTAGCTTTTCCCTTCTCCAGGGGATCTTCTCAACCCAGGGATCAAGCCCACATCTCTGATGTTGCAGGCAGATCATTTACCATCTGAGGCCCCAGGGAAGCCTCCGTGGTATAGCAGCAAAGAAAGGAAAAACTAACCTCATGAAGCTTCTGCTCCAATGGGTCTAGAAACAGAAAGCTGCGTTTTCAGTCCTGCTCAAGAGCATCACATTGTATAGAGCGCTTTTACTGTCCTGGGGTTGCCTGCAGCTGCTCCTGTGCTCCAGGGCAAGCCTCTCTGGCCCAGCACTACTCACAGAGTACAGCCTTGCTGCTCTAAATCCAAACCATCCTTTCTAAAGTATGGGCAGCCCTGAATTTGCCCTCTGTTGCTCTGAAGTTTTTCCTTTGCTTATCCTCCAAAGCTGCCATGAGTCCCTCCCTCCCATTCTTCCCTGCTTCTCCCCCGCCCACCCAGGTTATCTGTATATAGATCCCTCTCCCTAACCCTCTGCATATCTTTTGAACTTGTTGCAGTCTTTTTTGAATCCTAACCACTGAACTGCCAGGGAATTCCCTGGCTTCAATCTTGAAATGAATTCTTCACTAGCTGTAGGGATTTGGGCAAGGCTCCGAGCCTCTCTGAACAGTAGGATCAGGCAAGTAATATCCATCCTTGGTTGCTGCCACCCTAGAGGCCCAATACCCTTCAGGGCATGGACACAGGCGGTGTCACCAATATCTACAATCACTGGTACTTTACAGATAAGATATGGAGGTTTAGCTGTTGTTCAGTTGCTGCAGCAAGCCAGGCTTTCCTGTTCTTCACCATCTCCCAGAGCTTTATCAAACTCATGTCCATTGAGTCAGTGATGCAGTCCAACCATTCTCATCCTCTGTCGTCCCCTTCTTTTCCTGCCCTCAATCTTTCCCAGCATCAGGGTCTTCTCCAATGAGTTGGTTCTTTGCATCGGGTGGCCAAAGTATTGGAGCTTCACCTTCAGCATCAGTCTCTTCCTGGAAACTCAGAGGGGTTAGATTACCCAACTAAGGTCGCTCAGCCAATGTGAGTGTGTAAATTCCTTCCGGGCCTCAGTTAATTAACGGGTAAAATGGGGATGATGATTCACCAGCAGTGAAGTCTTTCTGAGTTGGCTTCCAGCTGCAGGTTCGCCGAAGGGGGGAGCTAGGGGACCGACGGGCATGTCTGCACCGGAGACCCAGCTCCCCAGGCACTATTGTGTGTGTGTTAAGTCTCTTCGGTAGTGCCTAGCCTACCAGGGTTGACCCAGTTCAAGCTGGGCTCTCTTCTCCCTGCCATTTGGCCCGGGGGTGGGGGTGGGGTGCTCAGAGAGTCTGAGTCAGGGAGGTGGAGGGACAGCTGGGGCCGAGGCAAAGGGGTGCAGAGGGAAGCACTGGCAAGGCAGACCCGGGGCCAAGCCCTGTCACTTTTCTCAGGCCCGGACTCTGGGAAGTAGCTGGGGGAAGCCCCACAGTAAAAGCCTGCCTCCGCTCCGTGAGCCGGAGTGATCATCCCTGACCAAGCCAGTGCCCCCAGAGACACCTGTCACAGTCTCCCTGCCCGGAGCCCTCGCCAACCCGCACTGAGCTGCGCAGGTCTGTCCTCCGTGTCCCGTGGGTGGAAATGTCACCTGCTCAGAAACACCACCACCACCGCTCTATGGCCTGCTTTGCTTGTGTTGCTCATGTGGAGTCTGACGTCCGGGACCCTCTGCTCCTGTGTACCCCGGCCGGCGGGGCACAAAGTGCTCACTACATTTGAAGAAGCAACTTCTGCATAAATTCTTCCGCAAGGCAAAAAGGAAGACCACCCCCCGAATCCATCCAGTTTTCCTCCCTAGCAGAGGCTGGTGCACAGATAGGGGCACCTAGCACAACTTGTCCTCACATCTCCTCGTACAAACTCCACCTTTGAGACAAGTGACATTGACTGCCAACTTCCCCGCTCCCTCCCCAACTTTATAAAATTCAGCCGTGGAGAATGCGGGCATCGATCCCGCTACCTCTCACATGCTAAGCGAGCGCTCTACCACTTGAGCTAATTCCCCAACTCCCGGCGAACTTCCGCCACCGAAACACATGGTGGCTCACGTCATCACCGGTTTCCTCCCGGCCCTCCGGCCCGCCTGCCCGCGGGTCTCGCTACCCCATTGGTTCTTGTGCCCCTCCCAGACCTACTGCCATGATTGGCTTGGCTCACTTTAGTTTTAAAAAGCATTGGCCATCAGATTGGTGGCCCCAGCCGTCCGTCAAGAGAAGGCCCTGCTGTTGCTATGGCGTAGTTGGGGGGAACCCAGACAAGGTTTCCCTCGGTTTCTGATTTGTTGGCTCCAGACTCCGGGGTCCTAGAGGTTCCGGATCCATCAAGTCCATGGGAAAAGAATGCGCCCCCTCGCCCTTGACGGACGGTGTCCGCGAGCCAATCGGAGTAGGTTCAACGGGGGCCGCAGGGTGATCCAATAGGCGGCAGGGGGCGGGAGAGGAAGGCCAATGAGCGCGGAGCCGGGGGCGGGGGAAGGGCCGTGATTGGCCGCGAGGCGCTCGGAGGGAGGGCGGGGGGAACTCAAGGCCTGCTTGATACGTCCGCCATTTTGGGCGCTTCGCTGATGGTGTCGGTGAGCGCGTTTCCCGCCTGAGCGCAACTAGCGGCGAGTCGCGGGCACCTCCAGGTAATGAGG